>NW_028125508.1:0-233815 GCF_965194825.1 Balaenoptera physalus | reverse complement strand
TTAGGATTAGGGTACGTGTTAGGGTTAGGGTAGGGGTTAGGGTTAGGGTACGCGTTAGGGTTAGGGTAGTTATTAAACCTATCCCACTCTCTAGATACCCCTTAGCACGTAAAGGAATATTATTAGGGCGTCCAGCCATGGAGAAGAGTTTAGACACTAGGATAAGATAAGGAACACACACATTATAAAGAAATCACATTAGGATTCTCTTTTTAAGCTGTTCCTTAAAACACTAGTGCTTAGGAAATCTATTGGAGGCAGAAGCAGTCAAGGGTAGCCTAGGGTTAGGGTTAGGCTTAGGGTTAGGCTTAGGGTACGGCATAGGGTACGGGTTCGGGGAGGGCTTCGGGTACGGCGTAGGGTATGGGTTAGGGTTAGGGTTAGGTTTAGTGTTAGGGTTAGGGCTCGGTTTAGGGTACGGGTTAGGATTAGGGTACGTGTTAGGGTTAGGGTAGGGGTTAGAGTTAGGGTACGCGTTAGGGTTAGGGTAGTGATTAAACCTATCCCACTCTCTAGATACCCCTTAGCACATAAAGGAATATTATTTGGGGGTCCAGCCATGGAGAAGAGTTTAGACACTAGGATTAGATAAGGAACACACCCATTATAAAGAAATCACATTAGGATTCTCTTTTTATGCTGTTCCTTAAAACACTAGTGCTTAGGAAATCTATTGGAGGCAGAAGCAGTCAAGGGTAGCCTAGGGTTAGGGTTAGGCTTAGGGTACGGCTTAGGGTACGGGTTCGGGGAGGGCTTCGGGTACGGCGTAGGGTATGGGTTAGGGTTAGGGTTAGGGTTAGTGTTAGGGTTAGGGCTCGGTTTAGGGTACGGGTTAGGATTAGGGTACGTGTTAGGGTTAGGGTAGGGGTTAGCGATAGGGTACGCGTTAGGGTTAGGGTAGTTATTAAACCTATCCCACTCTCTAGTTATCCCTTAGCACGTAAAGGAATATTATTTGGGGGTCCAGCCATGGAGAAGAGTTTAGACACTAGGATAAGTTAAGGAACACACCCATTATAAAGATATCACATTAGGATTCTCTTTTTAAGCTGTTCCTTAAAACACTAGTGCTTAGGAAATCTATTGGAGGCAGAAGCAGTCAAGGGTAGCCTAGGGTTAGGGTTAGGCTTAGGGTTAGGATTAGGGTACGGCTTAGGGTACGGGTTCGGGGAGGGCTTCGGGTACGGCGTAGGGTATGGGTTAGGGTTAGGGTTAGGGTTAGTGTTAGGGTTAGGGCTCGGTTTAGGATACTGGTTAGGATTAGGGTACGTGTTAGGGTTAGGGTAGGGGTTAGGGTTAGGGTACGCGTTAGGGTTAGGGTAGTTATTAAACCTATCCCACTCTCTAGATACCCCTTAGCACGTAAAGGAATATTATTTGTGGGTCCAGCCATGGAGAAGAGTTTAGACACTAGGATAAGATAAGGAACACACCCATTATAAAGAAATCACATTAGAATTCTCTTTTTAAGCTGTTCCTTAAAACACTAGTGCTTAGGAAATATATTGGAGGCAGAGGCAGTCAAGGGTAGCCTAGGGTTAGGGTTAGGCTTAGGGTTAGGCTTAGGGTACGGCTTATGGTACGGGTTCGGGGAGGGTTTCGGGTACGGCGTAGGGTATGGGTTAGGGTTAGGGTTAGGGTTAGTGTTAGGGTTAGGGCTCGGTTTAGGGTACGGGTTAGGATTAGCGTACGTGTTAGGGTTAGGGTAGGGGTTAGGGTTAGGGTACGCGTTAGGGTTAGGGTAGTTATTAAACCTATCCCACTCTCTAGATACCCCTTAGCACGTAAAGGAATATTATTTGGGGGTCCAGCCATGGAGAAAAGATTAGACACTAAGATAATATAAGGAACACACACAGTATAAAGAAATCACATTAGGATTCTCTTTTTAAGCTGTTCCTTAAAACACTAGTGCTTAGGAAATCTATTGGAGGCAGAAGCAGTCAAGGGTAGCCTAGGGTTAGGGTTAGGCTTAGGGTTAGGCTTAGGGTACGGGTTCGGGGAGGGCTTCGGGTATGGCGTAGGGTATGGGTTAGGGTTAGGGTTAGGGTTAGTGTTAGGGTTAGGGCTCGGTTTAGGGTACGGGTTAGGATTAGGGTACGTGTTAGGGTTAGGGTAGGGGTTAGGGTTAGGGTACACGTTAGGGTTAGGGTAGTGATTAAACCTATCCCACTCTCTAGATACCCCTTAGCACATAAAGGAATATTATTTGGGGGTCCAGCCATGGAGAAGAGTTTAGACACTAGGATTAGATAAGGAACACACACATTATAAAGAAATCACATTAGGATTCTCTTTTTAAGCTGTTCCTTAAAACACTAGTGCTTAGGAAATCTATTGGAGGCAGAAGCAGTCAAGGGTAGCCTAGGGTTAGAGTTAGGCTTAGGGATAGGCTTTGGGTACGGCTTAGGGTACGAGTTCGGGGAGGGCTTCGGGTACGGCGTAGGGTATGGGTTAGGGTTAGGGTTAGGGTTAGTGTTAGGGTTAGGGCTCGGTTTAGGGTACGGGTTAGGATTAGGGTACGTGTTAGGGTTAGGGTAGGGGTTAGCGATAGGGTACGCATTAGGGTTAGGTTAGTTATTAAACCTATCCCACTCTGTAGTTACCCCTTAGCACGTAAAGGAATATTATTTGGGGGTCCAGCCATGGAGAAGAGTTTAGACACTAGGATAAGATAAGGAACACACCCATTATAAAGAAATCACATTAGGATTCTCTTTTTAAGCTGTTCCTTAAAACACTAGTGCTTAGGAAATCTATTGGAGGCAGAAGCAGTCAAGGGTAGCCTAGGGTTAGGGTTAGGCTTAGGGTTAGGCTTAGGGTACGGCGTAGGGTACGGGTTCGGGGAGGGCTTCGGGTACGGCATAGGGTATGGGTTAGGGTTAGGGTTAGGGTTAGTGTTAGGGTTAGGGCTCGGTTTAGGGTACGGGTTAGGATTAGGGTACGTGTTAGGGTTAGGGTAGGGGTTAGGGTTAGGGTACACGTTAGGGTTAGGGTAGTTATTAAACCTATCCCACTCTCTAGATACACCTTAGCACGTAAAGGAATATTATTTGGGGTCCAGCCATGGAGAAGAGTTTAGACACTAAGATAATAAAAGGAACACACACATTATAAAGAAATCACATTAGGATTCTCTTTTTAAGCTGTTCCTTAAAACACTAGTACTTAGGAAATCTATTGGAGGCAGAAGCAGTCAAGTGTAGCCTAGGGTTAGGGTTAGGCTTAGGGGTAGGCTTAGGGTACGGCTTAGGGTACGGGTTCGGGGAGGGCTTCGGGTACGGCGTAGGGTATGGGTTAGGGTTAGGGTTAGGGTTAGTGTTAGGGTTAGGGCTCGGTTTAGGGTACGGGTTAGGATTAGGGTACGTGCTAGGGTTAGGGTAGGGGTTAGGGTTAGGGTACGCGTTAGGGTTAGGGTAGTGATTAAACCTATCCCACTCTCTAGATACCCCTTAGCACATAAAGGAATATTATTTGGGGGTCCAGCCATGGAGAAGAGTTTAGACACTAGGATTAGATAAGGAACACACACATTATAAAGAAATCACATTAGGATTCTCTTTTTAAGCTGTTCCTTAAAACACTAGTGCTTAGGAAATCTATTGGAGGCAGAAGCAGTCAAGGGTAGCCTAGGGTTAGAGTTAGGCTTAGGGTTAGGCTTTGGGTACGGCTTAGGGTACGAGTTCGGGGAGGGCTTCGGGTACGGCGTAGGGTATGGGTTAGGGTTAGGGTTAGGGTTAGTGTTAGGGTTAGGGCTCGGTTTAGGGTACGGGTTAGGATTAGGGTACGTGTTAGGGTTAGGGTAGGGGTTAGCGTTAGGGTACGCATTAGGGTTAGGTTAGTTATTAAACCTATCCCACTCTGTAGTTACCCCTTAGCACGTAAAGGAATATTATTTGGGGGTCCAGGCATGGAGAAGAGTTTAGACACTAGGATAAGATAAGGAACACACCCATTATAAAGAAATCACATTAGGATTCTCTTTTTAAGCTGTTCCTTAAAACACTAGTGCTTAGGAAATCTATTGGAGGCAGAAGCAGTCAAGGGTAGCCTAGGGTTAGGGTTAGGCTTAGGGTTAGGCTTAGGGTACGGCTTAGGGTACGGGTTCGGGGAGGGCTTCGGGTACGGCGTAGGGTATGGGTTAGGGTTAGGGTTAGGGTTAGTGTTAGGGTTAGGGCTCGGTTTAGGGTACGGGTTAGGATTAGGGTACGTGTTAGGGTTAGGGTAGGGGTTAGGGTTAGGGTACACGTTAGGGTTAGGGTAGTTATTAAACCTATCCCACACTCTAGATACACCTTAGCACGTAAAGGAATATTATTTGGGGGTCCAGCCATGGAGAAGAGTTTAGACACTAAGATAATAAAAGGAACACACACATTATAAAGAAATCACATTAGGATTCTCTTTTTAAGCTGTTCCTTAAAACACTAGTACTTAGGAAATCTATTGGAGGCAGAAGCAGTCAAGTGTAGCCTAGGGTTAGGGTTAGGCTTAGGGGTAGGCTTAGGGTACGGCTTAGGGTACGGGTTCGGGGAGGGCTTCGGGTACGGCGTAGGGTATGGGTTAGGGTTAGGGTTAGGGTTAGTGTTAGGGTTAGGGCTCGGTTTAGGGTACGGGTTAGGATTAGGGTACGTGCTAGGGTTAGGGTAGGGGTTAGGGTTAGGGTACGCGTTAGGGTTAGGGTAGTGATTAAACCTATCCCACTCTCTAGATACCCCTTAGCACGTAAAGGAATATCATTTGGGGGTCCAGCCATGGAGAAGAGTTTAGACACTAGGATTAGATAAGGAACACACACATTATAAAGAAATCACATTAGGATTCTCTTTTTAAGCTGTTCCTTAAAACACTAGTGCTTAGGAAATCTATTGGAGGCAGAAGCAGTCAAGGGTAGCCTAGGGTTAGAGTTAGGCTTAGGGTTAGGCTTTGGGTACGGCTTAGGGTACGAGTTCGGGGAGGGCTTCGGGTACGGCGTAGGGTATGGGTTAGGGTTAGGGTTAGGGTTAGTGTTAGGGTTAGGGCTCGGTTTAGGGTACGGGTTAGGATTAGGGTACGTGTTAGGGTTAGGGTAGGGGTTAGCGTTAGGGTACGCATTAGGGTTAGGTTAGTTATTAAACCTATCCCACTCTGTAGTTACCCCTTAGCACGTAAAGGAATATTATTTGGGGGTCCAGCCATGGAGAAGAGTTTAGACACTAGGATAAGATAAGGAACACACCCATTATAAAGAAATCACATTAGGATTCTCTTTTTAAGCTGTTCCTTAAAACACTAGTGCTTAGGAAATCTATTGGAGGCAGAAGCAGTCAAGGGTAGCCTAGGGTTAGGGTTAGGCTTAGGGGTAGGCTTAGGGTACGGCTTAGGGTACGGGTTCGGGGAGGGCTTCGGGTACGGCGTAGGGTATGGGTTAGGGTTAGGGTTAGGGTTAGTGTTAGGGTTAGGGCTCAGTTTAGGGTACGGGTTAGGATTAGGGTACGTGTTAGGGTTAGGGTAGGGGTTAGGGTTAGTGTACGCGTTAGGGTTAGGGTAGTGATTAAACCTATCCCACTCTCTAGATACCCCTTAGCACATAAAGGAATATTATTTGGGGGTCCAGCCATGGAGAAGAGTTTAGACACTAGGATTAGATAAGGAACACACCCATTAAAAAGAAATCACATTAGGATTCTCTTTTTAAGCTGTTCCTTAAAACACTAGTGCTTAGGAAATCTATTGGAGGCAGAAGCAGTCAAGGGTAGCCTAGGGTTAGGGTTAGGCTTAGGGTTAGGCTTAGGGTACGGTTTAGGGTACGGGTTTGGGGAGGGCTTCGGGTACGGCGTAGGGTATGGGTTAGAGTTAGGGTTAGGGTTAGTGTTAGGGTTAGGGCTCGGTTTAGGGTACGGTTTAGGATTAGGGTACGTGTTAGGGTTAGGGTAGGGGTTAGCGTTACGGTACGCGTTAGGGTTAGGGTAGTTATTAAACCTATCCCACTCTCTAGTTACCCCTTAGCACGTAAAGGAATATTATTTGGGGGTCCAGCCATGGAGAAGAGTTTAGACACTAGGATAAGATAAGGAAAACACCCATTATAAAGAAATCACATTAGAATTCTCTTTTTAAGCTGTTCCTTAAAACACTAGTGCTTAGGAAATCTACTGGAGGCAGAAGCAGTCAAGGGTAGCCTAGGGTTAGGGTTAGGCTTAGGGTTAGGCTTAGGGTACGGCTTAGGGTACGGGTTCGGGGAGGGCTTCGGGTACGGCGTAGGGTATGGGTTAGGGTTAGGGTTAGGGTTAGTGTTAGGGTTAGGGCTCAGTTTAGGGTACGGGTTAGGATTAGGGTACGTGTTAGGGTTAGGGCAGGGGTTAGGGTTAGGGTACCCGTTAGGTTTAGGGTAGTTATTAAACCTATCCCACTCTCTAGATACCCCTTAGCACGTAAAGGAATATTATTTGGGGGTCCAGCCATGGAGAAGAGTTTAGACACTAAGATAATACAAGGAACACACACATTATAAAGAAATCACATAAGGATTCTCTTTTTAAGATGTTCCTTAAAACACTAGTGCTTAGGAAATCTATTGGAGGCAGAAGCAGTCAAGGGTAGCCTAGGGTTAGGGTTAGGCTTAGGGTTAGGCTTAGGGTACGGCTTAGGGTACGGGTTCGGGGAGGGCTTCGGGTACGGCGTAGGGTATGGGTTAGGGTTAGGGTTAGGGTTAGTGTTAGGGTTAGGGCTCGGTTTAGGGTACGGGTTAGGATTAGGGTACGTGTTAGGGTTTGGGTAGGGGTTAGCGTTAGGGTACGCGTTAGGGTTAGGGTAGTTATTAAACCTATCCCACTCTCTAGTTACCCCTTAGCACGTAAAGTAATATTATTTGGGGGTCCAGCCATGGAGAAGAGTTTAGACACTAGGATAAGATAAGGAACACACCCATTATAAAGAAATCACATTAGGATTCTCTTTTTAAGCTGTTCCTTAAAACACTAGTGCTTAGGAAATCTATTGGAGGCAGAAGCAGTCAAGGGTAGCCTAGGGTTAGGGTTAGGCTTAGGGTTAGGCTTAGGGTACGGCTTAGGGTACGGGTTCGGGGAGGGTTTCGGGTACGGCGTAGGGTATGGGTTAGGGTTAGGGTTAGGGTTAGTGTTAGGGTTAGGGCTCGGTTTAGGGTACGGGTTAGGATTAGGGTACGTGTTAGGGTTAGGGTAGGGGTTAGGGTTAGGGTACGCGTTACGGTTAGGGTAGTTATTAAACCTGTCCCACTCTCTAGATACCCCTTAGCACGTAAAGGAATATTATTTGGGGGTCCAGCCATGGAGAAGAGTTTAGACACTAGGATAAGATAAGGAACACACCCATTATAAAGAAATCACATTAGGATAATCTTTTTAAGCTGTTCCTTAAAACACTAGTGCTTAGGAAATCTATTGGAGGCAGAAGCAGTCAAGGGTAGCCTAGGGTTAGGGTTAGGCTTAGGGTTAGGCTTAGGGTACGGCTTAGGGTACGGGTTCGGGGAGGGCTTCGGGTACGGCATAGGGTATGGGTTAGGGTTAGGGTTAGGGTTAATGTTAGGGTTAGGGCTCGGTTTAGGGTACGGGTTAGGATTAGGGTACGTGTTAGGGTTAGGGTAGGGGTTAGGGTTAGGGTACGCGTTACGGTTAGGGTAGTGATTAAACCTATCCCACTCTCTAGATACCCCTTAGCACGTAAAGGAATATTATTTTGGGGTCCAGCCATGGAGAAGAGGTTTGACACTAAGATAATATAAGGAACACACACATTATAAAGAAATCACATTAGGATTCTCTTTTTAAGCTGTTCCTTAAAACACTAGTGCTTAGGAAATCTATTGGAGGCAGAAGCAGTCAAGGGTAGCCTAGGGTTAGGGTTAGGCTTAGGGTACGGCTTAGGGTACGGGTTCGGGGAGGGCTTCGGTTACGGCGTAGGGTATGGGTTAGGGTTAGGGTTAGGGTTAGTGTTAGGGTTAGGGCTCGGTTTAGGGTACGGGTTAGGATTAGGGTACGTGTTAGGGTTAGGGTAGGGGTTAGCGTTAGGGTACGCGTTAGGGTTAGGGTAGTTATTAAACCTATCCCACTCTCTAGTTACCCCTTAGCACGTAAAGGAATATTATTTGGGGGTCCAGCCATGGAGAAGAGTTTAGACACTAGGATAAGATAAGGAACACACCCATTATAAAGAAATCACATTAGGATTCTCTTTTTAATCTGTTCCTTATAACACTAGTGCTTTGGAAATCTATTGGAGGCAGAAGCAGTCAAGGGTAGCCTAGGGTTAGGGTTAGGCTTAGGGTTAGGCTTAGGGTACGGCTTAGGGTACGGGTTCGGGGAGGGCTTCGGGTACGGCGTAAGGTATGGGTTAGGGTTAGGGTTAGGGTTAGGGTTAGGGCTCGGTTTAGGGTACGGGTTAGGATTAGGGTACGTGTTAGGGTTAGGGTAGGGGTTAGGGTTAGGGTACGCGTTAGGGTTAGGGTAGTTATTAAACCTATCCCACTCTCTAGATACCCCTTAGCACGTAAAGGAATATTATTAGGGCGTCCAGCCATGGAGAAGAGTTTAGACACTAGGATAAGATAAGGAACACACACATTATAAAGAAATCACATTAGGATTCTCTTTTTAAGCTGTTCCTTAAAACACTAGTGCTTAGGAAATCTATTGGAGGCAGAAGCAGTCAAGGGTAGCCTAGGGTTAGGGTTAGGCTTAGGGTTAGGCTTAGGGTACGGCATAGGGTACGGGTTCGGGGAGGGCTTCGGGTACGGCGTAGGGTATGGGTTAGGGTTAGGGTTAGGTTTAGTGTTAGGGTTAGGGCTCGGTTTAGGGTACGGGTTAGGATTAGGGTACGTGTTAGGGTTAGGGTAGGGGTTAGAGTTAGGGTACGCGTTAGGGTTAGGGTAGTGATTAAACCTATCCCACTCTCTAGATACCCCTTAGCACATAAAGGAATATTATTTGGGGGTCCAGCCATGGAGAAGAGTTTAGACACTAGGATTAGATAAGGAACACACCCATTATAAAGAAATCACATTAGGATTCTCTTTTTATGCTGTTCCTTAAAACACTAGTGCTTAGGAAATCTATTGGAGGCAGAAGCAGTCAAGGGTAGCCTAGGGTTAGGGTTAGGCTTAGGGTACGGCTTAGGGTACGGGTTCGGGGAGGGCTTCGGGTACGGCGTAGGGTATGGGTTAGGGTTAGGGTTAGGGTTAGTGTTAGGGTTAGGGCTCGGTTTAGGGTACGGGTTAGGATTAGGGTACGTGTTAGGGTTAGGGTAGGGGTTAGCGATAGGGTACGCGTTAGGGTTAGGGTAGTTATTAAACCTATCCCACTCTCTAGTTATCCCTTAGCACGTAAAGGAATATTATTTGGGGGTCCAGCCATGGAGAAGAGTTTAGACACTAGGATAAGTTAAGGAACACACCCATTATAAAGATATCACATTAGGATTCTCTTTTTAAGCTGTTCCTTAAAACACTAGTGCTTAGGAAATCTATTGGAGGCAGAAGCAGTCAAGGGTAGCCTAGGGTTAGGGTTAGGCTTAGGGTTAGGATTAGGGTACGGCTTAGGGTACGGGTTCGGGGAGGGCTTCGGGTACGGCGTAGGGTATGGGTTAGGGTTAGGGTTAGGGTTAGTGTTAGGGTTAGGGCTCGGTTTAGGATACTGGTTAGGATTAGGGTACGTGTTAGGGTTAGGGTAGGGGTTAGGGTTAGGGTACGCGTTAGGGTTAGGGTAGTTATTAAACCTATCCCACTCTCTAGATACCCCTTAGCACGTAAAGGAATATTATTTGTGGGTCCAGCCATGGAGAAGAGTTTAGACACTAGGATAAGATAAGGAACACACCCATTATAAAGAAATCACATTAGAATTCTCTTTTTAAGCTGTTCCTTAAAACACTAGTGCTTAGGAAATATATTGGAGGCAGAGGCAGTCAAGGGTAGCCTAGGGTTAGGGTTAGGCTTAGGGTTAGGCTTAGGGTACGGCTTATGGTACGGGTTCGGGGAGGGTTCGGGTACGGCGTAGGGTATGGGTTAGGGTTAGGGTTAGGGTTAGTGTTAGGGTTAGGGCTCGGTTTAGGGTACGGGTTAGGATTAGCGTACGTGTTAGGGTTAGGGTAGGGGTTAGGGTTAGGGTACGCGTTAGGGTTAGGGTAGTTATTAAACCTATCCCACTCTCTAGATACCCCTTAGCACGTAAAGGAATATTATTTGGGGGTCCAGCCATGGAGAAAAGATTAGACACTAAGATAATATAAGGAACACACACAGTATAAAGAAATCACATTAGGATTCTCTTTTTAAGCTGTTCCTTAAAACACTAGTGCTTAGGAAATCTATTGGAGGCAGAAGCAGTCAAGGGTAGCCTAGGGTTAGGGTTAGGCTTAGGGTTAGGCTTAGGGTACGGGTTCGGGGAGGGCTTCGGGTATGGCGTAGGGTATGGGTTAGGGTTAGGGTTAGGGTTAGTGTTAGGGTTAGGGCTCGGTTTAGGGTACGGGTTAGGATTAGGGTACGTGTTAGGGTTAGGGTAGGGGTTAGGGTTAGGGTACACGTTAGGGTTAGGGTAGTGATTAAACCTATCCCACTCTCTAGATACCCCTTAGCACATAAAGGAATATTATTTGGGGGTCCAGCCATGGAGAAGAGTTTAGACACTAGGATTAGATAAGGAACACACACATTATAAAGAAATCACATTAGGATTCTCTTTTTAAGCTGTTCCTTAAAACACTAGTGCTTAGGAAATCTATTGGAGGCAGAAGCAGTCAAGGGTAGCCTAGGGTTAGAGTTAGGCTTAGGGATAGGCTTTGGGTACGGCTTAGGGTACGAGTTCGGGAGGGCTTCGGGTACGGCGTAGGGTATGGGTTAGGGTTAGGGTTAGGGTTAGTGTTAGGGTTAGGGCTCGGTTTAGGGTACGGGTTAGGATTAGGGTACGTGTTAGGGTTAGGGTAGGGGTTAGCGATAGGGTACGCATTAGGGTTAGGTTAGTTATTAAACCTATCCCACTCTGTAGTTACCCCTTAGCACGTAAAGGAATATTATTTGGGGGTCCAGCCATGGAGAAGAGTTTAGACACTAGGATAAGATAAGGAACACACCCATTATAAAGAAATCACATTAGGATTCTCTTTTTAAGCTGTTCCTTAAAACACTAGTGCTTAGGAAATCTATTGGAGGCAGAAGCAGTCAAGGGTAGCCTAGGGTTAGGGTTAGGCTTAGGGTTAGGCTTAGGGTACGGCGTAGGGTACGGGTTCGGGGAGGGCTTCGGGTACGGCATAGGGTATGGGTTAGGGTTAGGGTTAGGGTTAGTGTTAGGGTTAGGGCTCGGTTTAGGGTACGGGTTAGGATTAGGGTACGTGTTAGGGTTAGGGTAGGGGTTAGGGTTAGGGTACACGTTAGGGTTAGGGTAGTTATTAAACCTATCCCACTCTCTAGATACACCTTAGCACGTAAAGGAATATTATTTGGGGTCCAGCCATGGAGAAGAGTTTAGACACTAAGATAATAAAAGGAACACACACATTATAAAGAAATCACATTAGGATTCTCTTTTTAAGCTGTTCCTTAAAACACTAGTACTTAGGAAATCTATTGGAGGCAGAAGCAGTCAAGTGTAGCCTAGGGTTAGGGTTAGGCTTAGGGGTAGGCTTAGGGTACGGCTTAGGGTACGGGTTCGGGGAGGGCTTCGGGTACGGCGTAGGGTATGGGTTAGGGTTAGGGTTAGGGTTAGTGTTAGGGTTAGGGCTCGGTTTAGGGTACGGGTTAGGATTAGGGTACGTGCTAGGGTTAGGGTAGGGGTTAGGGTTAGGGTACGCGTTAGGGTTAGGGTAGTGATTAAACCTATCCCACTCTCTAGATACCCCTTAGCACATAAAGGAATATTATTTGGGGGTCCAGCCATGGAGAAGAGTTTAGACACTAGGATTAGATAAGGAACACACACATTATAAAGAAATCACATTAGGATTCTCTTTTTAAGCTGTTCCTTAAAACACTAGTGCTTAGGAAATCTATTGGAGGCAGAAGCAGTCAAGGGTAGCCTAGGGTTAGAGTTAGGCTTAGGGTTAGGCTTTGGGTACGGCTTAGGGTACGAGTTCGGGGAGGGCTTCGGGTACGGCGTAGGGTATGGGTTAGGGTTAGGGTTAGGGTTAGTGTTAGGGTTAGGGCTCGGTTTAGGGTACGGGTTAGGATTAGGGTACGTGTTAGGGTTAGGGTAGGGGTTAGCGTTAGGGTACGCATTAGGGTTAGGTTAGTTATTAAACCTATCCCACTCTGTAGTTACCCCTTAGCACGTAAAGGAATATTATTTGGGGGTCCAGGCATGGAGAAGAGTTTAGACACTAGGATAAGATAAGGAACACACCCATTATAAAGAAATCACATTAGGATTCTCTTTTTAAGCTGTTCCTTAAAACACTAGTGCTTAGGAAATCTATTGGAGGCAGAAGCAGTCAAGGGTAGCCTAGGGTTAGGGTTAGGCTTAGGGTTAGGCTTAGGGTACGGCTTAGGGTACGGGTTCGGGGAGGGCTTCGGGTACGGCGTAGGGTATGGGTTAGGGTTAGGGTTAGGGTTAGTGTTAGGGTTAGGGCTCGGTTTAGGGTACGGGTTAGGATTAGGGTACGTGTTAGGGTTAGGGTAGGGGTTAGGGTTAGGGTACACGTTAGGGTTAGGGTAGTTATTAAACCTATCCCACACTCTAGATACACCTTAGCACGTAAAGGAATATTATTTGGGGGTCCAGCCATGGAGAAGAGTTTAGACACTAAGATAATAAAAGGAACACACACATTATAAAGAAATCACATTAGGATTCTCTTTTTAAGCTGTTCCTTAAAACACTAGTACTTAGGAAATCTATTGGAGGCAGAAGCAGTCAAGTGTAGCCTAGGGTTAGGGTTAGGCTTAGGGGTAGGCTTAGGGTACGGCTTAGGGTACGGGTTCGGGGAGGGCTTCGGGTACGGCGTAGGGTATGGGTTAGGGTTAGGGTTAGGGTTAGTGTTAGGGTTAGGGCTCGGTTTAGGGTACGGGTTAGGATTAGGGTACGTGCTAGGGTTAGGGTAGGGGTTAGGGTTAGGGTACGCGTTAGGGTTAGGGTAGTGATTAAACCTATCCCACTCTCTAGATACCCCTTAGCACGTAAAGGAATATCATTTGGGGGTCCAGCCATGGAGAAGAGTTTAGACACTAGGATTAGATAAGGAACACACACATTATAAAGAAATCACATTAGGATTCTCTTTTTAAGCTGTTCCTTAAAACACTAGTGCTTAGGAAATCTATTGGAGGCAGAAGCAGTCAAGGGTAGCCTAGGGTTAGAGTTAGGCTTAGGGTTAGGCTTTGGGTACGGCTTAGGGTACGAGTTCGGGGAGGGCTTCGGGTACGGCGTAGGGTATGGGTTAGGGTTAGGGTTAGGGTTAGTGTTAGGGTTAGGGCTCGGTTTAGGGTACGGGTTAGGATTAGGGTACGTGTTAGGGTTAGGGTAGGGGTTAGCGTTAGGGTACGCATTAGGGTTAGGTTAGTTATTAAACCTATCCCACTCTGTAGTTACCCCTTAGCACGTAAAGGAATATTATTTGGGGGTCCAGCCATGGAGAAGAGTTTAGACACTAGGATAAGATAAGGAACACACCCATTATAAAGAAATCACATTAGGATTCTCTTTTTAAGCTGTTCCTTAAAACACTAGTGCTTAGGAAATCTATTGGAGGCAGAAGCAGTCAAGGGTAGCCTAGGGTTAGGGTTAGGCTTAGGGGTAGGCTTAGGGTACGGCTTAGGGTACGGGTTCGGGGAGGGCTTCGGGTACGGCGTAGGGTATGGGTTAGGGTTAGGGTTAGGGTTAGTGTTAGGGTTAGGGCTCAGTTTAGGGTACGGGTTAGGATTAGGGTACGTGTTAGGGTTAGGGTAGGGGTTAGGGTTAGTGTACGCGTTAGGGTTAGGGTAGTGATTAAACCTATCCCACTCTCTAGATACCCCTTAGCACATAAAGGAATATTATTTGGGGGTCCAGCCATGGAGAAGAGTTTAGACACTAGGATTAGATAAGGAACACACCCATTAAAAAGAAATCACATTAGGATTCTCTTTTTAAGCTGTTCCTTAAAACACTAGTGCTTAGGAAATCTATTGGAGGCAGAAGCAGTCAAGGGTAGCCTAGGGTTAGGGTTAGGCTTAGGGTTAGGCTTAGGGTACGGTTTAGGGTACGGGTTTGGGGAGGGCTTCGGGTACGGCGTAGGGTATGGGTTAGAGTTAGGGTTAGGGTTAGTGTTAGGGTTAGGGCTCGGTTTAGGGTACGGTTTAGGATTAGGGTACGTGTTAGGGTTAGGGTAGGGGTTAGCGTTACGGTACGCGTTAGGGTTAGGGTAGTTATTAAACCTATCCCACTCTCTAGTTACCCCTTAGCACGTAAAGGAATATTATTTGGGGGTCCAGCCATGGAGAAGAGTTTAGACACTAGGATAAGATAAGGAAAACACCCATTATAAAGAAATCACATTAGAATTCTCTTTTTAAGCTGTTCCTTAAAACACTAGTGCTTAGGAAATCTACTGGAGGCAGAAGCAGTCAAGGGTAGCCTAGGGTTAGGGTTAGGCTTAGGGTTAGGCTTAGGGTACGGCTTAGGGTACGGGTTCGGGGAGGGCTTCGGGTACGGCGTAGGGTATGGGTTAGGGTTAGGGTTAGGGTTAGTGTTAGGGTTAGGGCTCAGTTTAGGGTACGGGTTAGGATTAGGGTACGTGTTAGGGTTAGGGCAGGGGTTAGGGTTAGGGTACCCGTTAGGTTTAGGGTAGTTATTAAACCTATCCCACTCTCTAGATACCCCTTAGCACGTAAAGGAATATTATTTGGGGGTCCAGCCATGGAGAAGAGTTTAGACACTAAGATAATACAAGGAACACACACATTATAAAGAAATCACATAAGGATTCTCTTTTTAAGATGTTCCTTAAAACACTAGTGCTTAGGAAATCTATTGGAGGCAGAAGCAGTCAAGGGTAGCCTAGGGTTAGGGTTAGGCTTAGGGTTAGGCTTAGGGTACGGCTTAGGGTACGGGTTCGGGGAGGGCTTCGGGTACGGCGTAGGGTATGGGTTAGGGTTAGGGTTAGGGTTAGTGTTAGGGTTAGGGCTCGGTTTAGGGTACGGGTTAGGATTAGGGTACGTGTTAGGGTTAGGGTAGGGGTTAGCGTTAGGGTACGCGTTAGGGTTAGCGTAGTTATTAAACCTATCTCACTCTCTAGTTACCCCTTAGCACGTAAAGGAATATTATTTGGGGGTCCCGCCATGGAGAAGAGTTTAGACACTAGGATAAGATAAGGAACACACCCATTATAAAGAAATCACATTAGGATTCTCTTTTTAAGCTGTTCCTTAAAACACTAGTGCTTAGGAAATCTATTGGAGGCAGAAGCAGTCAAGGGTAGCCTAGGGTTAGGCTTAGGATTAGGCTTAGGGTACGGCTTAGGGTACGGGTTCGGGGAGGGCTTCGGTTACGGCGTAGGGTATTGGTTAGGGTTAGGGTTAGGGTTAGTGATAGGGTTAGGGCTCGGTTTAGGGTACGTGTTAGGATTAGGGTACATGCTAGGGTTAGGGTAGGGGTTAGGGTTAGGGTACGCGTTACGGTTAGGGTAGTTATTAAACCTATCCCACTCTCTAGATACCCCTTAGCACGTAAAGGAATATTATTTGGGGGTCCAGCCATGGAGAAGAGTTTAGACAATAAGATAATATAAGGAACACACACATTATAAAGAAATCACATTAGGATTCTCTTTTTAAGCTGTTCCTTAAAACACTAGTGCTTAGGAAATCTATTGGAGGCAGAAGCAGTCAAGGGTAGCCTACGGTTAGGGTTAGGCTTAGGGTTAGGCTTAGGGTACGGCTTAGGGTACGGGTTCGGGGAGGGCTTCGGGTACGGCGTAGGGTATGGGTTAGAGTTAGGGTTAGGGTTAGTGTTAGGGTTAGGGCTCGGTTTAGGGTACGGTTTAGGATTAGGGTACGTGTTAGGGTTAGGGTAGGGGTTAGCGTTAGGGTACGCGTTAGGGTTAGGGTAGTTATTAAACCTATCCCACTCTCTAGTTACCCCTTAGCACGTAAAGGAATATTATTTGGGGGTCCAGCCATGGAGAAGAATTTAGACACTAGGATAAGATAAGGAACACACCCATTATAAAGAAATCACATTAGGATTCTCTTTTTAAGCTGTTCCTTAAAACACTAGTGCTTAGGAAATCTATTGGAGGCAGAAGCAGTCAAGGGTAGCCTAGGGTTAGGGTTAGGCTTAGGGTTAGGCTTAGGGTACGGCTTAGGGTACGGGTTCGGGGAGGGTTTCGGGTACGGCGTAGGGTATGGGTTAGGGTTAGTGTTAGGGTTAGGGCTCGGTTTAGGGTACGGGTTAGGATTAGGGTACGTGTTAGGGTTAGGGCAGGGGTTAGGGTTAGGGTACCCGTTAGGGTTAGGGTAGTTATTAAACCTATCCCACTCTCTAGATACCCCTTAGCACGTAAAGGAATATTATTTGGGGGTCCAGCCATGGAGAAGAGTTTAGACACTAAGATAATATAAGGAACACACACATTATAAAGAAATCACATTAGGATTCTCTTTTTAAGCTGTTCCTTAAAACACTAGTGCTTAGGAAATCTATTGGAGGCAGAAGCAGTCAAGGGTAGCCTAGGGTTAGGGTTAGGCTTAGGGTTAGGCTTAGGGTACGGCTTAGGGTACGGGTTCGGGGAGGGCTTCGGGTACGGCGTAGGGTATGGGTTAGGGTTAGGGTTAGGGTTAGTGTTAGGGTTAGGGCTCGGTTTAGGGTACGGGTTAGGATTAGGGTACGTGTTAGGGTTAGGGTAGGGGTTAGGGTTAGGGTACGCGTTAGGGTTAGGGTAGTGATTAAACCTATCCCACTCTCTAGATACCCCTTAGCACATAAAGGAATATTATTTGGGGGTCCAGCCATGGAGAAGAGTTTAGACACTAGGATTAGATAAGGGACACACCCATTATAAAGAAATCTCATTAGGATTCTGTTTTTAAGCTGTTC
The DNA here is from genome assembly GCF_965194825.1 of Balaenoptera physalus. Lineage (NCBI taxonomy): Eukaryota > Metazoa > Chordata > Mammalia > Artiodactyla > Balaenopteridae > Balaenoptera > Balaenoptera physalus. The sequence continues at coordinate 216,800 of NW_028125508.1, read as the reverse complement.
CTTAAAACACTAGTGCTTAGGAAATCTATTGGAGGCAGAAGCAGTCAAGGGTAGCCTAGGTTTAGGGTTAGGCTTAGGGTTAGGCTTAGGGTACGGTTTAGGGTACGGGTTTGGGGAGAGTTTCGGGTACGGCGTAGGGTATGGGTTAGAGTTAGGGTTACGGTTAGTGTTAGGGTTAGGGCTCGGTTTAGGGTACGGGTTAGGATTAGGGTACGTGTTAGGGTTAGGGTAGGGGTTAGCGTTAGGGTACGCGTTAGGGTTAGGGTAGTTATTAAACCTATCCCACTCTCTAGTTACCCCTTAGCACGTAAAGGAATATTATTTGGGGGTCCAGCCATGGAGAAGAGTTTAGACACTAGGATAAGATAAGGAACACACCCATTATAAAGAAATCACATTAGGATTCTCTTTTTAAGCTGTTCCTTAAAACACTAGTGCTTAGGAAATCTATTGGAGGCCGAAGCAGTCAAGGGTAGCCTAGGGTTAGGGTTAGGCTTAGGGTTAGGCTTAGGGTACGGCTTAGGGTACGGGTTCGGGGAGGGCTTCGGGTACGGCGTAGGGTATGGGTTACGGTTAGGGTTAGGGTTAGTGTTAGGGTTAGGGCTCAGTTTAGGGTACGGGTTAGGATTAGGGTACGTGTTAGGGTTAGGGCAGGGGTTAGGGTTAGGGTACCCGTTAGGGTTAGGGTAGTTATTAAACCTATCCCACTCTCTAGATACCCCTTAGCACGTAAAGGAATATTATTTGGGGGTCCAGCCATGGAGAAGAGTTTAGACACTAAGATAATATAAGGAACACACACATTATAAAGAAATCACATTAGGATTCTCTTTTTAAGCTGTTCCTTAAAACACTATTGCTTAGGAAATCTATTGGAGGCAGAAGCAGTCAAGGGTAGCCTACGGTTAGGGTTAGGCTTAGGGTTAGGCTTAGGGTACGGCTTAGGGTACGGGTTCGGGGAGGGTTTCGGGTACGGCATAGGGTATGGGTTAGGGTTAGGGTTAGGGTTAGTGTTAGGGTTAGGGCTCGGTTTAGGGTACGGGTTAGAATTAGGGTACGTGTTAGGGTTAGGGTAGGGGTTAGGGTTAGGGTACGCGTTACGGTTAGGGTAGTTATTAAACCTGTCCCACTCTCTAGATACCCCTTAGCACGTAAAGGAATATTATTTGGGGGTCCAGCCATGGAGAAGAGTTTAGACACTAGGATAAGATAAGGAACACACCCATTATAAAGAAATCACATTAGGATAATCTTTTTAAGCTGTTCCTTAAAACACTAGTGCTTAGGAAATCTATTGGAGGCAGAAGCAGTCAAGGGTAGCCTAGGGTTAGGGTTAGGCTTAGGGTTAGGCTTAGGGTACGGCTTAGGGTACGGGTTCGGGGAGGGCTTCGGGTACGGCATAGGGTATGGGTTAGGGTTAGGGTTAGGGTTAATGTTAGGGTTAGGGCTCGGTTTAGGGTACGGGTTAGGATTAGGGTACATGTTAGGGTTAGGGTAGGGGTTAGGGTTAGGGTACGCGTTACGGTTAGGGTAGTGATTAAACCTATCCCACTCTCTAGATACCCCTTAGCACGTAAAGGAATATTATTTTGGGGTCCAGCCATGGAGAAGAGGTTTGACACTAAGATAATATAAGGAACACACACATTATAAAGAAATCACATTAGGATTCTCTTTTTAAGCTGTTCCTTAAAACACTAGTGCTTAGGAAATCTATTGGAGGCAGAAGCAGTCAAGGGTAGCCTAGGGTTAGGGTTAGGCTTAGGGTACGGCTTAGGGTACGGGTTCGGGGAGGGCTTCGGGTAAGGCGTAGGGTATGGGTTAGGGTTAGGGTTAGTGTTAGGGTTAGGGCTCGGTTTAGGGTACGGGTTAGGATTAGGGTACGTGTTAGGGTTAGGGTAGGGGTTAGCGTTAGGGTACGCGTTAGGGTTAGGGTAGTTATTAAACCTATCCCACTCTCTAGTTACCCCTTAGCACGTAAAGGAATATTATTTGGGGGTCCAGCCATGGAGAAGAGTTTAGACACTAGGATAAGATAAGGAACACACCCATTATAAAGAAATCACATTAGGATTCTCTTTTTAATCTGTTCCTTAAAACACTAGTGCTTAGGAAATCTATTGGAGGCAGAAGCAGTCAAGGGTAGCCTAGGGTTAGGGTTAGGCTTAGGGTTAGGCTTAGGGTACGGCTTAGGGTACGGGTTCGGGGAGGGCTTCGGGTACGGCGTAGGGTATGGGTTAGGGTTAGGGTTAGGGTTAGTGTTAGGGTTAGGGCTCGGTTTAGGGTACGGGTTAGGATTAGGGTACGTGTTAGGGTTAGGGTAGGGGTTAGCGTTAGGGTACGCGTTAGGGTTAGGGTAGTTATTAAACCTATCCCACTCTCTAGTTACCCCTTAGCACGTAAAGGAATATTATTTGGGGGTCCAGCCATGGAGAAAAGTTTAGACACTAGGATAAGATAAGGAACACACCCATTATAAAGAAATCACATTAGGATTCTCTTTTTAAGCTGTTCCTTAAAACACTAGTGCTTAGGAAATCTATTGGAGGCAGAAGCAGTCAAGGGTAGCCTAGGGTTAGGGTTAGGCTTAGGGTTAGGCTTAGGGTACGGTTTAGGGTACGGGTTTGGGGAGGGCTTCGGGTACGGCGTAGGGTATGGGTTAGAGTTAGGGTTAGGGTTAGTGTTAGGGTTAGGGCTCGGTTTAGGGTACGGTTTAGGATTAGGGTACGTGTTAGGGTTAGGGTAGGGGTTAGCGTTACGGTACGCGTTAGGGTTAGGGTAGTTATTAAACCTATCCCACTCTCTAGTTACCCCTTAGCACGTAAAGGAATATTATTTGGGGGTCCAGCCATGGAGAAGAGTTTAGACACTAGGATAAGATAAGGAAAACACCCATTATAAAGAAATCACATTAGAATTCTCTTTTTAAGCTGTTCCTTAAAACACTAGTGCTTAGGAAATCTACTGGAGGCAGAAGCAGTCAAGGGTAGCCTAGGGTTAGGGTTAGGCTTAGGGTTAGGCTTAGGGTACGGCTTAGGGTACGGGTTCGGGGAGGGCTTCGGGTACGGCGTAGGGTATGGGTTAGGGTTAGGGTTAGGGTTAGTGTTAGGGTTAGGGCTCAGTTTAGGGTACGGGTTAGGATTAGGGTACGTGTTAGGGTTAGGGCAGGGGTTAGGGTTAGGGTACCCGTTAGGTTTAGGGTAGTTATTAAACCTATCCCACTCTCTAGATACCCCTTAGCACGTAAAGGAATATTATTTGGGGGTCCAGCCATGGAGAAGAGTTTAGACACTAAGATAATACAAGGAACACACACATTATAAAGAAATCACATAAGGATTCTCTTTTTAAGATGTTCCTTAAAACACTAGTGCTTAGGAAATCTATTGGAGGCAGAAGCAGTCAAGGGTAGCCTAGGGTTAGGGTTAGGCTTAGGGTTAGGCTTAGGGTACGGCTTAGGGTACGGGTTCGGGGAGGGCTTCGGGTACGGCGTAGGGTATGGGTTAGGGTTAGGGTTAGGGTTAGTGTTAGGGTTAGGGCTCGGTTTAGGGTACGGGTTAGGATTAGGGTACGTGTTAGGGTTAGGGTAGGGGTTAGCGTTAGGGTACGCGTTAGGGTTAGCGTAGTTATTAAACCTATCTCACTCTCTAGTTACCCCTTAGCACGTAAAGGAATATTATTTGGGGGTCCCGCCATGGAGAAGAGTTTAGACACTAGGATAAGATAAGGAACACACCCATTATAAAGAAATCACATTAGGATTCTCTTTTTAAGCTGTTCCTTAAAACACTAGTGCTTAGGAAATCTATTGGAGGCAGAAGCAGTCAAGGGTAGCCTAGGGTTAGGCTTAGGATTAGGCTTAGGGTACGGCTTAGGGTACGGGTTCGGGGAGGGCTTCGGTTACGGCGTAGGGTATTGGTTAGGGTTAGGGTTAGGGTTAGTGATAGGGTTAGGGCTCGGTTTAGGGTACGTGTTAGGATTAGGGTACATGCTAGGGTTAGGGTAGGGGTTAGGGTTAGGGTACGCGTTACGGTTAGGGTAGTTATTAAACCTATCCCACTCTCTAGATACCCCTTAGCACGTAAAGGAATATTATTTGGGGGTCCAGCCATGGAGAAGAGTTTAGACAATAAGATAATATAAGGAACACACACATTATAAAGAAATCACATTAGGATTCTCTTTTTAAGCTGTTCCTTAAAACACTAGTGCTTAGGAAATCTATTGGAGGCAGAAGCAGTCAAGGGTAGCCTACGGTTAGGGTTAGGCTTAGGGTTAGGCTTAGGGTACGGCTTAGGGTACGGGTTCGGGGAGGGCTTCGGGTACGGCGTAGGGTATGGGTTAGAGTTAGGGTTAGGGTTAGTGTTAGGGTTAGGGCTCGGTTTAGGGTACGGTTTAGGATTAGGGTACGTGTTAGGGTTAGGGTAGGGGTTAGCGTTAGGGTACGCGTTAGGGTTAGGGTAGTTATTAAACCTATCCCACTCTCTAGTTACCCCTTAGCACGTAAAGGAATATTATTTGGGGGTCCAGCCATGGAGAAGAATTTAGACACTAGGATAAGATAAGGAACACACCCATTATAAAGAAATCACATTAGGATTCTCTTTTTAAGCTGTTCCTTAAAACACTAGTGCTTAGGAAATCTATTGGAGGCAGAAGCAGTCAAGGGTAGCCTAGGGTTAGGGTTAGGCTTAGGGTTAGGCTTAGGGTACGGCTTAGGGTACGGGTTCGGGGAGGGTTTCGGGTACGGCGTAGGGTATGGGTTAGGGTTAGTGTTAGGGTTAGGGCTCGGTTTAGGGTACGGGTTAGGATTAGGGTACGTGTTAGGGTTAGGGCAGGGGTTAGGGTTAGGGTACCCGTTAGGGTTAGGGTAGTTATTAAACCTATCCCACTCTCTAGATACCCCTTAGCACGTAAAGGAATATTATTTGGGGGTCCAGCCATGGAGAAGAGTTTAGACACTAAGATAATATAAGGAACACACACATTATAAAGAAATCACATTAGGATTCTCTTTTTAAGCTGTTCCTTAAAACACTAGTGCTTAGGAAATCTATTGGAGGCAGAAGCAGTCAAGGGTAGCCTAGGGTTAGGGTTAGGCTTAGGGTTAGGCTTAGGGTACGGCTTAGGGTACGGGTTCGGGGAGGGCTTCGGGTACGGCGTAGGGTATGGGTTAGGGTTAGGGTTAGGGTTAGTGTTAGGGTTAGGGCTCGGTTTAGGGTACGGGTTAGGATTAGGGTACGTGTTAGGGTTAGGGTAGGGGTTAGGGTTAGGGTACGCGTTAGGGTTAGGGTAGTGATTAAACCTATCCCACTCTCTAGATACCCCTTAGCACATAAAGGAATATTATTTGGGGGTCCAGCCATGGAGAAGAGTTTAGACACTAGGATTAGATAAGGGACACACCCATTATAAAGAAATCTCATTAGGATTCTGTTTTTAAGCTGTTCCTTAAAACACTAGTGCTTAGGAAATCTATTGGAGGCAGAAGCAGTCAAGGGTAGCCTAGGTTTAGGGTTAGGCTTAGGGTTAGGCTTAGGGTACGGTTTAGGGTACGGGTTTGGGGAGAGTTTCGGGTACGGCGTAGGGTATGGGTTAGAGTTAGGGTTACGGTTAGTGTTAGGGTTAGGGCTCGGTTTAGGGTACGGGTTAGGATTAGGGTACGTGTTAGGGTTAGGGTAGGGGTTAGCGTTAGGGTACGCGTTAGGGTTAGGGTAGTTATTAAACCTATCCCACTCTCTAGTTACCCCTTAGCACGTAAAGGAATATTATTTGGGGGTCCAGCCATGGAGAAGAGTTTAGACACTAGGATAAGATAAGGAACACACCCATTATAAAGAAATCACATTAGGATTCTCTTTTTAAGCTGTTCCTTAAAACACTAGTGCTTAGGAAATCTATTGGAGGCCGAAGCAGTCAAGGGTAGCCTAGGGTTAGGGTTAGGCTTAGGGTTAGGCTTAGGGTACGGCTTAGGGTACGGGTTCGGGGAGGGCTTCGGGTACGGCGTAGGGTATGGGTTACGGTTAGGGTTAGGGTTAGTGTTAGGGTTAGGGCTCAGTTTAGGGTACGGGTTAGGATTAGGGTACGTGTTAGGGTTAGGGCAGGGGTTAGGGTTAGGGTACCCGTTAGGGTTAGGGTAGTTATTAAACCTATCCCACTCTCTAGATACCCCTTAGCACGTAAAGGAATATTATTTGGGGGTCCAGCCATGGAGAAGAGTTTAGACACTAAGATAATATAAGGAACACACACATTATAAAGAAATCACATTAGGATTCTCTTTTTAAGCTGTTCCTTAAAACACTATTGCTTAGGAAATCTATTGGAGGCAGAAGCAGTCAAGGGTAGCCTACGGTTAGGGTTAGGCTTAGGGTTAGGCTTAGGGTACGGCTTAGGGTACGGGTTCGGGGAGGGTTTCGGGTACGGCATAGGGTATGGGTTAGGGTTAGGGTTAGGGTTAGTGTTAGGGTTAGGGCTCGGTTTAGGGTACGGGTTAGAATTAGGGTACGTGTTAGGGTTAGGGTAGGGGTTAGGGTTAGGGTACGCGTTACGGTTAGGGTAGTTATTAAACCTGTCCCACTCTCTAGATACCCCTTAGCACGTAAAGGAATATTATTTGGGGGTCCAGCCATGGAGAAGAGTTTAGACACTAGGATAAGATAAGGAACACACCCATTATAAAGAAATCACATTAGGATAATCTTTTTAAGCTGTTCCTTAAAACACTAGTGCTTAGGAAATCTATTGGAGGCAGAAGCAGTCAAGGGTAGCCTAGGGTTAGGGTTAGGCTTAGGGTTAGGCTTAGGGTACGGCTTAGGGTACGGGTTCGGGGAGGGCTTCGGGTACGGCATAGGGTATGGGTTAGGGTTAGGGTTAGGGTTAATGTTAGGGTTAGGGCTCGGTTTAGGGTACGGGTTAGGATTAGGGTACATGTTAGGGTTAGGGTAGGGGTTAGGGTTAGGGTACGCGTTACGGTTAGGGTAGTGATTAAACCTATCCCACTCTCTAGATACCCCTTAGCACGTAAAGGAATATTATTTTGGGGTCCAGCCATGGAGAAGAGGTTTGACACTAAGATAATATAAGGAACACACACATTATAAAGAAATCACATTAGGATTCTCTTTTTAAGCTGTTCCTTAAAACACTAGTGCTTAGGAAATCTATTGGAGGCAGAAGCAGTCAAGGGTAGCCTAGGGTTAGGGTTAGGCTTAGGGTACGGCTTAGGGTACGGGTTCGGGGAGGGCTTCGGGTAAGGCGTAGGGTATGGGTTAGGGTTAGGGTTAGTGTTAGGGTTAGGGCTCGGTTTAGGGTACGGGTTAGGATTAGGGTACGTGTTAGGGTTAGGGTAGGGGTTAGCGTTAGGGTACGCGTTAGGGTTAGGGTAGTTATTAAACCTATCCCACTCTCTAGTTACCCCTTAGCACGTAAAGGAATATTATTTGGGGGTCCAGCCATGGAGAAGAGTTTAGACACTAGGATAAGATAAGGAACACACCCATTATAAAGAAATCACATTAGGATTCTCTTTTTAATCTGTTCCTTAAAACACTAGTGCTTAGGAAATCTATTGGAGGCAGAAGCAGTCAAGGGTAGCCTAGGGTTAGGGTTAGGCTTAGGGTTAGGCTTAGGGTACGGCTTAGGGTACGGGTTCGGGGAGGGCTTCGGGTACGGCGTAGGGTATGGGTTAGGGTTAGGGTTAGGGTTAGTGTTAGGGTTAGGGCTCGGTTTAGGGTACGGGTTAGGATTAGGGTACGTGTTAGGGTTAGGGTAGGGGTTAGCGTTAGGGTACGCGTTAGGGTTAGGGTAGTTATTAAACCTATCCCACTCTCTAGTTACCCCTTAGCACGTAAAGGAATATTATTTGGGGGTCCAGCCATGGAGAAAAGTTTAGACACTAGGATAAGATAAGGAACACACCCATTATAAAGAAATCACATTAGGATTCTCTTTTTAAGCTGTTCCTTAAAACACTAGTGCTTAGGAAATCTATTGGAGGCAGAAGCAGTCAAGGGTAGCCTAGGGTTAGGGTTAGGCTTAGGGTTAGGCTTAGGGTACGGCATAGGGTACGGGTTCGGGGAGGGCTTCGGGTACGGCGTAGGGTATGTGTTAGGGTTAGGGTTAGGGTTAGTGTTAGGGTTAGGGCTCGGTTTAGGGTACGGGTTAGGATTAGGGTACGTGTTAGGGTTAGGGTAGGGGTTAGAGTTAGGGTACGCGTTAGGGTTAGGGTAGTGATTAAACCTATCCCACTCTCTAGATACCCCTTAGCACATAAAGGAATATTATTTGGGGGTCCAGCCATGGAGAAGAGTTTAGACACTAGGATTAGATAAGGAACACACCCATTATAAAGAAATCACATTAGGATTCTCTTTTTAAGCTGTTCCTTAAAACACTAGTGCTTAGGAAATCTATTGGAGGCAGAAGCAGTCAAGGGTAGCCTAGGGTTAGGGTTAGGCTTAGGGTACGGCTTAGGGTACGGGTTCGGGGAGGGCTTCGGGTACGGCGTAGGGTATGGGTTAGGGTTAGGGTTAGGGTTAGTGTTAGGGTTAGGGCTCGGTTTAGGGTACGGGTTAGGATTAGGGTACGTGTTAGGGTTAGGTTAGGGGTTAGGGTTAGGGTACGCGTTAGGGTTAGGGTAGTTATTAAACCTATCCCACTCTCTAGATACCCCTTAGCACGTAAAGGAATATTATTTGGGGGTCCAGCCATGGAGAAAAGGTTAGACACTAAGATAATATAAGGAACACACACAGTATAAAGAAATCACATTAGGATTCTCTTTTTAAGCTGTTCCTTAAAACACTAGTGCTTAGGAAATCTATTGGAGGCAGAAGCAGTCAAGGGTAGCCTAGGGTTAGGGTTAGGCTTAGGGTTAGGCTTAGGGTACGGCTTAGGGTACGGGTTCGGGGAGGGCTTCGGGTATGGCGTAGGGTATGGGTTAGGGTTAGGGTTAGGGTTAGTGTTAGGGTTAGGGCTCGGTTTAGGGTACGGGTTAGGATTAGGGTACACGTTAGGGTTAGGGTAGGGGTTAGGGTTAGGGTACACGTTAGGGTTAGGGTAGTGATTAAACCTATCCCACTCTCTACATACCCCTTAGCACATAAAGGAATATTATTTGGGGGTCCAGCCATGGAGAAGAGTTTAGACACTAGGATTAGATAAGGAACACACACATTATAAAGAAATCACATTAGGATTCTCTTTTTAAGCTGTTCCTTAAAACACTAGTGCTTAGGAAATCTATTGGAGGCAGAAGCAGTCAAGGGTAGCCTAGGGTTAGAGTTAGGCTTAGGGTTAGGCTTTGGGTACGGCTTAGGGTACGAGTTCGGGGAGGGCTTCGGGTACGGCGTAGGGTATGGGTTAGGGTTAGGGTTAGGGTTAGTGTTAGGGTTAGGGCTCGGTTTAGGGTACGGGTTAGGATTAGGGTACGTGTTAGGGTTAGGGTAGGGGTTAGCGTTAGGGTACGCATTAGGGTTAGGTTAGTTATTAAACCTATCCCACTCTGTAGTTACCCCTTAGCACGTAAAGGAATATTATTTGGGGGTCCAGCCATGGAGAAGAGTTTAGACACTAGGATAAGATAAGGAACACACCCATTATAAAGAAATCACATTAGGATTCTCTTTTTAAGCTGTTCCTTAAAACACTAGTGCTTAGGAAATCTATTGGAGGCAGAAGCAGTCAAGGGTAGCCTAGGGTTAGGGTTAGGCTTAGGGTTAGGCTTAGGGTACGGCTTAGGGTACGGGTTCGGGGAGGGCTTCGGGTACGGCATAGGGTATGGGTTAGGGTTAGGGTTAGGGTTAGTGTTAGGGTTAGGGCTCGGTTTAGGGTACGGGTTAGGATTAGGGTACGTGTTAGGGTTAGGGTAGGGGTTAGGGTTAGGGTACACGTTAGGGTTAGGGTAGTTATTAAACCTATCCCACTCTCTAGATACACCTTAGCACGTAAAGGAATATTATTTGGGGTCCAGCCATGGAGAAGAGTTTAGACACTAAGATAATAAAAGGAACACACACATTATAAAGAAATCACATTAGGATTCTCTTTTTAAGCTGTTCCTTAAAACACTAGTACTTAGGAAATCTATTGGAGGCAGAAGCAGTCAAGGGTAGCCTACGGTTAGGGTTAGGCTTAGGGTTAGGCTTAGGGTACGGCTTAGGGTACGGGTTCGGGGAGGGTTTCGGGTACGGCGTAGGGTATGGGTTAGGGTTAGGGTTAGGGTTAGTGTTAGGGTTAGGGCTCGGTTTAGGGTACGGGTTAGGATTAGGGTACGTGTTAGGGTTAGGGTAGGGGTTAGGGTTAGGGTACGCGTTACGGTTAGGGTAGTTATTAAACCTGTCCCACTCTCTAGATACCCCTTAGCACGTAGAGGAATATTATTTGGGGGTCCAGCCATGGAGAAGAGTTTAGACACTAGGATAAGATAAGGAACACACCCATTATAAAGAAATCACATTAGGATAATCTTTTTAAGCTGTTCCTTAAAACACTAGTGCTTAGGAAATCTATTGGAGGCAGAAGCAGTCAAGGGTAGCCTAGGGTTAGGGTTAGGCTTAGGGTTAGGCTTAGGGTACGGCTTAGGGTACGGGTTCGGGGAGGGCTTCGGGTACGGCATAGGGTATGGGTTAGGGTTAGGGTTAGGGTTAATGTTAGGGTTAGGGCTCGGTTTAGGGTACGGGTTAGGATTAGGGTACGTGTTAGGGTTAGGGTAGGGGTTAGGGTTAGGGTACGCGTTACGGTTAGGGTAGTGATTAAACCTATCCCACTCTCTAGATACCCTTTAGCACGTAAAGGAATATTATTTTGGGGTCCAGCCATGGAGAAGAGGTTTGACACTAAGATAATATAAGGAACACACACATTATAAAGAAATCACATTAGGATTCTCTTTTTAAGCTGTTCCTTAAAACACTAGTGCTTAGGAAATCTATTGGAGGCAGAAGCAGTCAAGGGTAGCCTAGGGTTAGGGTTAGGCTTAGGGTACGGCTTAGGGTACGGGTTCGGGGAGGGCTTCGGGTACGGCGTAGGGTATGGGTTAGGGTTAGGGTTAGTGTTAGGGTTAGGGCTCGGTTTAGGGTACGGGTTAGGATTAGGGTACGTGTTAGGGTTAGGGTAGGGGTTAGCGTTAGGGTACGCGTTAGGGTTAGGGTAGTTATTAAACCTATCCCACTCTCTAGTTACCCCTTAGCACGTAAAGGAATATTATTTGGGGGTCCAGCCATGGAGAAGAGTTTAGACACTAGGATAAGATAAGGAACACACCCATTATAAAGAAATCACATTAGGATTCTCTTTTTAATCTGTTCCTTAAAACACTAGTGCTTAGGAAATCTATTGGAGGCAGAAGCAGTCAAGGGTAGCCTAGGGTTAGGGTTAGGCTTAGGGTTAGGCTTAGGGTACGGCTTAGGGTACGGGTTCGGGGAGGGCTTCGGGTACGGCGTAGGGTATGGGTTAGGGTTAGGGTTAGGGTTAGTGTTAGGGTTAGGGCTCGGTTTAGGGTACGGGTTAGGATTAGGGTACGTGCTAGGGTTAGGGTAGGGGTTAGGGTTAGGGTACGCGTTAGGGTTAGGGTAGTGATTAAACCTATCCCACTCTCTAGATACCCCTTAGCACGTAAAGGAATATCATTTGGGGGTCCAGCCATGGAGAAGAGTTTAGACACTAGGATTAGATAAGGAACACACACATTATAAAGAAATCACATTAGGATTCTCTTTTTAAGCTGTTCCTTAAAACACTAGTGCTTAGGAAATCTATTGGAGGCAGAAGCAGTCAAGGGTAGCCTAGGGTTAGAGTTAGGCTTAGGGTTAGGCTTTGGGTACGGCTTAGGGTACGAGTTCGGGGAGGGCTTCGGGTACGGCGTAGGGTATGGGTTAGGGTTAGGGTTAGGGTTAGTGTTAGGGTTAGGGCTCGGTTTAGGGTACGGGTTAGGATTAGGGTACGTGTTAGGGTTAGGGTAGGGGTTAGCGTTAGGGTACGCATTAGGGTTAGGTTAGTTATTAAACCTATCCCACTCTGTAGTTACCCCTTAGCACGTAAAGGAATATTATTTGGGGGTCCAGCCATGGAGAAGAGTTTAGACACTAGGATAAGATAAGGAACACACCCATTATAAAGAAATCACATTAGGATTCTCTTTTTAAGCTGTTCCTTAAAACACTAGTGCTTAGGAAATCTATTGGAGGCAGAAGCAGTCAAGGGTAGCCTAGGGTTAGGGTTAGGCTTAGGGTTAGGCTTAGGGTACGGCTTAGGGTACGGGTTCGGGGAGGGCTTCGGGTACGGCGTAGGGTATGGGTTAGGGTTAGGGTTAGGGTTAGTGTTAGGGTTAGGGCTCGGTTTAGGGTACGGGTTAGGATTAGGGTACGTGTTAGGGTTAGGGTAGGGGTTAGGGTTAGGGTACACGTTAGGGTTAGGGTAGTTATTAAACCTATCCCACTCTCTAGATACACCTTAGCACGTAAAGGAATATTATTTGGGGGTCCAGCCATGGAGAAGAGTTTAGACACTAAGATAATAAAAGGAACACACACATTATAAAGAAATCACATTAGGATTCTCTTTTTAAGCTGTTCCTTAAAACAGTAGTACTTAGGAAATCTATTGGAGGCAGAAGCAGTCAAGTGTAGCCTAGGGTTAGGGTTAGGCTTAGGGGTAGGCTTAGGGTACGGCTTAGGGTACGGGTTCGGGGAGGGCTTCGGGTACGGCGTAGGGTATGGGTTAGGGTTAGGTTTAGGGTTAGTGTTAGGGTTAGGGCTCGGTTTAGGGTACGGGTTAGGATTAGGGTACGTGCTAGGGTTAGGGTAGGGGTTAGGGTTAGGGTACGCGTTAGGGTTAGGGTAGTGATTAAACCTATCCCACTCTCTAGATACCCCTTAGCACGTAAAGGAATATTATTTGGGGGTCCAGCCATGGAGAAGAGTTTAGACACTAAGATAATATAAGGAACACACACATTATAAAGAAATCACATTAGGATTCTCTTTTTAAGCTGTTCCTTAAAACACTAGTGCTTAGGAAATCTATTGGAGGCAGAAGCAGTCAAGGGTAGCCTATGTTTAGGGATAGGCTTAGGGGTAGGCTTAGGGTACGGCTTAGGGTACGGGTTCGGTGAGGGCTTCGGGTACGGCGTAGGGTATGGGTTAGGTTTAGGGTTAGGGTTAGTGTTAGGTTTAGGGCTCGGTTTAGGGTACAGGTTAGGATTAGGGTACGTGTTAGGGTTAGGGTAGGGGTTAGGGTTAGGGTACGCGTTACGGTTAGGGTAGTTATTAAACCTATCCCACTCTCTAGATACCCCTTAGCACGTAAAGGAATATTATTTGGGGGTCCAGCCATGGAGAAGAGTTTAGACACTAAGATAATATAAGGAACACACACATTATAAAGAAATCACATTAGGATTCTCTTTTTAAGCTGTTCCTTAAAACACTAGTGCTTAGGAAATCTATTGGAGGCAGAAGCAGTCAAGGGTAGCCTAGGGTTAGAGTTAGGCTTAGGGTTAGGCTTTGGGTACGGCTTAGGGTACGAGTTCGGGGAGGGCTTCGGGTACGGCGTAGGGTATGGGTTAGGGTTAGGGTTAGGGTTAGTGTTAGGGTTAGGGCTCGGTTTAGGGTACGGGTTAGGATTAGGGTACGTGTTAGGGTTAGGGTAGGGGTTAGGGTTAGGGTACACGTTAGGGTTAGGGTAGTTATTAAACCTATCCCACTCTCTAGATACACCTTAGCACGTAAAGGAATATTATTTGGGGGTCCAGCCATGGAGAAGAGTTTAGACACTAAGATAATAAAAGGAACACACACATTATAAAGAAATCACATTAGGATTCTCTTTTTAAGCTGTTCCTTAAAACAGTAGTACTTAGGAAATCTATTGGAGGCAGAAGCAGTCAAGTGTAGCCTAGGGTTAGGGTTAGGCTTAGGGGTAGGCTTAGGGTACGGCTTAGGGTACGGGTTCGGGGAGGGCTTCGGGTACGGCGTAGGGTATGGGTTAGGGTTAGGTTTAGGGTTAGTGTTAGGGTTAGGGCTCGGTTTAGGGTACGGGTTAGGATTAGGGTACGTGCTAGGGTTAGGGTAGGGGTTAGGGTTAGGGTACGCGTTAGGGTTAGGGTAGTGATTAAACCTATCCCACTCTCTAGATACCCCTTAGCACGTAAAGGAATATTATTTGGGGGTCCAGCCATGGAGAAGAGTTTAGACACTAGGATTAGATAAGGAACACACACATTATAAAGAAATCACATTAGGATTCTCTTTTTAAGCTGTTCCTTAAAACATTAGTGCTTAGGAAATCTATTGGAGGCAGAAGCAGTCAAGGGTAGCCTAGGGTTAGAGTTAGGCTTAGGGTTAGGCTTTGGGTACGGCTTAGGGTACGAGTTCGGGGAGGGCTTCGGGTACGGCGTAGGGTATGGGTTAGGGTTAGGGTTAGGGTTAGTGTTAGGGTTAGGGCTCGGTTTAGGGTACGGGTTAGGATTAGGGTACGTGTTAGGGTTAGGGTAGGGGTTAGCGTTAGGGTACGCATTAGGGTTAGGTTAGTTATTAAACCTATCCCACTCTGTAGTTACCCCTTAGCACATAAAGGAATATTATTTGGGGGTCCAGCCATGGAGAAGAGTTTAGACACTAGGATAAGATAAGGAACACACCCATTATAAAGAAATCACATTAGGATTCTCTTTTTAAGCTGTTCCTTAAAACACTAGTGCTTAGGAAATCTATTGGAGGCAGAAGCAGTCAAGGGTAGCCTAGGGTTAGGTTTAGGCTTAGGGTTAGGCTTAGGGTACGGCTTAGGGTACGGGTTCGGGGAGGGCTTCGGGTACGGCGTAGGGTATGGGTTAGGGTTAGGGTTAGGGTTAGTGTTAGGGTTAGGGCTCGGTTTAGGGTACGGGTTAGGATTAGGGTACGTGTTAGGGTTAGGGTAGGGGTTAGGGTTAGGGTACACGTTAGGGTTAGGGTAGTTATTAAACCTATCCCACTCTCTAGATACACCTTAGCACGTAAAGGAATATTATTTGGGGGTCCAGCCATGGAGAAGAGTTTAGACACTAAGATAATAAAAGGAACACACACATTATAAAGAAATCACATTAGGATTCTCTTTTTAAGCTGTTCCTTAAAACACTAGTACTTAGGAAATCTATTGGAGGCAGAAGCAGTCAAGTGTAGCCTAGGGTTAGGGTTAGGCTTAGGGGTAGGCTTAGGGTACGGCTTAGGGTACGGGTTCGGGGAGGGCTTCGGGTACGGCGTAGGGTATGGGTTAGGGTTAGGGTTAGGGTTAGTGTTAGGGTTAGGGCTCGGTTTAGGGTACGGGTTAGGATTAGGGTACGTGCTAGGGTTAGGGTAGGGGTTAGGGTTAGGGTACGCGTTAGGGTTAGGGTAGTGATTAAACCTATCCCACTCTCTAGATACCCCTTAGCACGTAAAGGAATATTATTTGGGGGTCCAGCCATGGAGAAGAGTTTAGACACTAAGATAATATAAGGAACACACACATTATAAAGAAATCACATTAGGATTCTCTTTTTAAGCTGTTCCTTAAAACACTAGTGCTTAGGAAATCTATTGGAGGCAGAAGCAGTCAAGGGTAGCCTATGGTTAGGGTTAGGCTTAGGGGTAGTCTTAGGGTACGGCTTAGGGTACGGGTTCGGTGAGGGCTTCGGGTACGGCGTAGGGTATGGGTTAGGGTTAGGGTTAGGGTTAGTGTTAGGTTTAGGGCTCGGTTTAGGGTACAGGTTAGGATTAGGGTACGTGTTAGGGTTAGGGTAGGGGTTAGGGTTAGGGTACGCGTTACGGTTAGGGTAGTTATTAAACCTATCCCACTCTCTAGATACCCCTTAGCACGTAAAGGAATATTATTTGGGGGTCCAGCCATGGAGAAGAGTTTAGACACTAAGATAATATAAGGAACACACACATTATAAAGAAATCACATTAGGATTCTCTTTTTAAGCTGTTCCTTAAAACACTAGTGCTTAGGAAATCTATTGGAGGCAGAAGCAGTCAAGGGTAGCCTAGGGTTAGGGCTAGGCTTAGCGTTAGGCTTAGGGTACGGCTTAGGGTACGGGTTCGGGGAGGGCTTCGGGTACGGCGTAGGGTATGGGTTAGGGTTAGGGTTAGGGTTAGTGTTAGGGTTAGGGCTCGGTTTAGGGTACGGGTTAGGATTAGGGTACGTGTTAGGGTTAGGGTAGGGGTTAGCGTTAGGGTACGCGTTAGGGTTAGGGTAGTTATTAAACCTATCCCACGCTCTAGTTACCCCTTAGCACGTAAAGGAATATTATTTGGGGGTCCAGCCATGGAGAAGAGTTTAGACACTAGGATAAGATAAGGAACACACCCATTATAAAGAAATCACATTAGGATTCTCTTTTTAAGCTGTTCCTTAAAACACTAGTGCTTAGGAAATCTATTGGAGGCAGAAGCAGTCAAGGGTAGCCTAGGGTTAGGGTTATGCTTAGGGTTAGGCTTAGGGTACGGCTTAGGGTACGGGTTCGGGGAGGGCTTCGGGTACGGCGTAGGGTATGGGTTAGGGTTAGGGTTAGGGTTAGTGTTAGGGTTAGGGCTCGGTTTAGGGTACGGGTTAGGATTAGGGTACGTGTTAGGGTTAGGGTAGGGGTTAGGGTTAGGGTACACGTTAGGGTTAGGGTAGTTATTAAACCTATCCCACTCTCTAGATACACCTTAGCACGTAAAGGAATATTATTTGGGGGTCCAGCCATGGAGAAGTGTTTAGACACTAAGATAATAAAAGGAACACACACATTATAAAGAAATCACATTAGGATTCTCTTTTTAAGCTGTTCCTTAAAACACTAGTACTTAGGAAATCTATTGGAGGCAGAAGCAGTCAAGTGTAGCCTAGGGTTAGGGTTAGGCTTAGGGGTAGGCTTAGGGTACGGCTTAGGGTACGGGTTCAGGGAGGGCTTCGGGTACGGCGTAGGGTATGGGTTAGGGTTAGGTTTAGGATTAGTGTTAGGGTTAGGGCTCGGTTTAGGGTACGGGTTAGGATTAGGGTACGTGCTAGGGTTAGGGTAGGGGTTAGGGTTAGGGTACGCGTTAGGGTTAGGGTAGTGATTAAACCTATCCCACTCTCTAGATACCCCTTAGCACGTAAAGGAATATTATTTGGGGGTCCAGCCATGGAGAAGAGTTTAGACACTAGGATTAGATAAGGAACACACACATTATAAAGAAATCACATTAGGATTCTCTTTTTAAGCTGTTCCTTAAAACACTAGTGCTTAGGAAATCTATGGGAGGCAGAAGCAGTCAAGGGTAGCCTAGGGTTAGAGTTAGGCTTAGGGTTAGGCTTTGGGTACGGCTTAGGGTACGAGTTCGGGGAGGGCTTCGGGTACGGCGTAGGGTATGGGTTAGGTTTAGGGTTAGGGTTAGTGTTAGGGTTAGGGCTCGGTTTAGGGTACGGGTTAGGATTAGGGTACGTGTTAGGGTTAGGGTAGGGGTTAGCGTTAGGGTACGCATTAGGGTTAGGTTAGTTATTAAACCTATCCCACTCTGTAGTTACCCCTTAGCACATAAAGGAATATTATTTGGGGGTCCAGCCATGGAGAAGAGTTTAGACACTAGGATAAGATAAGGAACACACCCATTATAAAGAAATCACATTAGGATTCTCTTTTTAAGCTGTTCCTTAAAACACTAGTGCTTAGGAAATCTATTGGAGGCAGAAGCAGTCAAGGGTAGCCTAGGGTTAGGGTTAGGCTTAGGGTTAGGCTTAGGGTACGGGTTAGGGTAAGGGTTCGGGGAGGGCTTCGGGTACGGCGTAGGGTATGGGTTAGGGTTAGGGTTAGGGTTAGTGTTAGGGTTAGGGCTCGGTTTAGGGTACGGGTTAGGATAAGGGTACGTGCTAGGGTTAGGGTAGGGGTTAGGGTTAGGGTACGCGTTAGGGTTAGGGTAGTGATTAAACCTATCCCACTCTCTAGATACCCCTTAGCACGTAAAGGAATATTATTTGGGGGTCCAGCCATGGAGAAGAGTTTAGACACTAAGATAATATAAGGAAAACACACATTATAAAGAAATCACATTAGGATTCTCTTTTTAAGCTGTTCCTTAAAACACTAGTGCTTAGGAAATCTATTGGAGGCAGAAGCAGTCAAGGGTAGCCTATGGTTAGGGTTAGGCTTAGGGGTAGGCTTAGGGTACGGCTTAGGGTACGGGTTCGGTGAGGGCTTCGGGTACGGCGTAGGGTATGGGTTAGGGTTAGGGTTAGGGTTAGTGTTAGGTTTAGGGCTCGGTTTAGGGTACAGGTTAGGATTAGGGTACGTGTTAGGGTTAGGGTAGGGGTTAGGGTTAGGGTACGCGTTACGGTTAGGGTAGTTATTAAACCTATCCCACTCTCTAGATACCCCTTAGCACGTAAAGGAATATTATTTGGGGGTCCAGCCATGGAGAAGAGTTTAGACACTAAGATAATATAAGGAACACACACATTATAAAGAAATCACATTAGGATTCTCTTTTTAAGCTGTTCCTTAAAACACTAGTGCTTAGGAAATCTATTGGAGGCAGAAGCAGTCAAGGGTAGCCTAGGGTTAGGGCTAGGCTTAGCGTTAGGCTTAGGGTACGGCTTAGGGTACGGGTTCGGGGAGGGCTTCGGGTACGGCGTAGGGTATGGGTTAGGGTTAGGGTTAGGGTTAGTGTTAGGGTTAGGGCTCGGTTTAGGGTACGGGTTAGGATTAGGGTACGTGTTAGGGTTAGGGTAGGGGTTAGCGTTAGGGTACGCGTTAGGGTTAGGGTAGTTATTAAACCTATCCCACGCTCTAGTTACCCCTTAGCACGTAAAGGAATATTATTTGGGGGTCCAGCCATGGAGAAGAGTTTAGACACTAGGATAAGATAAGGAACACACCCATTATAAAGAAATCACATTAGGATTGTCTTTTTAAGCTGTTCCTTAAAACACTAGTGCTTAGGAAATCTATTGGAGGCAGAAGCAGTCAAGGGTAGCCTAGGGTTAGGGTTAGGCTTAGGGTTAGGCTTAGGGTACGGCTTAGGGTACGGGTTCGGGGAGGGCTTCGGGTACGGCGTAGGCTATGGGTTAGGGTTAGGGTTAGGGTTAGTGTTAGGGTTAGGGCTCGGTTTAGGGTACGGATTAGGATTAGGGTACGTGTTAGGGTTAGGGTAGGGGTTAGGGTTAGGGTACACGTTAGGGTTAGGGTAGTTATTAAACCTATCCCACTCTCTAGATACACCTTAGCACGTAAAGGAATATTATTTGGGGGTCCAGCCATGGAGAAGAGTTTAGACACTAAGATAATAAAAGGAACACACACATTATAAAGAAATCACATTAGGATTCTCTTTTTAAGCTGTTCCTTAAAACACTAGTACTTAGGAAATCTATTGGAGGCAGAAGCAGTCAAGGGTAGCCTATGGTTAGGGTTAGGCTTAGGGGTAGGCTTAGGGTACGGCTTAGGGTACGGGTTCGGGGAGGGCTTCGGGTACGGCGTAGGGTATGGGTTAGGGTTAGGTTTAGGGTTAGTGTTAGGGTTAGGGCTCGGTTTAGGGTACGGGTTAGGATTAGGGTACGTGCTAGGGTTAGGTTAGGGGTTAGGGTTAGGGTACGCGTTAGGGTTAGGGTAGTGATTAAACCTATCCCACTCTCTAGATACCCCTTAGCACGTAAAGGAATATTATTTGGGGGTCCAGCCATGGAGAAGAGTTTAGACACTAGGATTAGATAAGGAACACACACATTATAAAGAAATCACATTAGGATTCTCTTTTTAAGCTGTTCCTTAAAACACTAGTGCTTAGGAAATCTATTGGAGGCAGAAGCAGTCAAGGGTAGCCTAGGGTTAGAGTTAGGCTTAGGGTTAGGCTTTGGGTACGGCTTAGGGTACGAGTTCGGGGAGGGCTTCGGGTACGGCGTAGGGTATGGGTTAGGGTTAGGGTTAGGGTTAGTGTTAGGGTTAGGGCTCGGTTTAGGGTACGGGTTAGGATTAGGGTACGTGTTAGGGTTAGGGTAGGGGTTAGCGTTAGGGTACGCATTAGGGTTAGGTTAGTTATTAAACCTATCCCACTCTGTAGTTACCCCTTAGCACATAAAGGAATATTATTTGGGGGTCCAGCCATGGAGAAGAGTTTAGACACTAGGATAAGATAAGGAACACACCCATTATAAAGAAATCACATTAGGATTCTCTTTTTAAGCTGTTCCTTAAAACACTAGTGCTTAGGAAATCTATTGGAGGCAGAAGCAGTCAAGGGTAGCCTAGGGTTAGGGTTAGGCTTAGGGTACGGCTTAGGGTACGGGTTCGGGGAGGGCTTCGGGTACGGCGTAGGGTATGGGTTAGGGTTAGGGTTAGGGTTAGTGTTAGGGTTAGGGCTCGGTTTAGTGTACGGGTTAGGATTAGGGTACGTGTTAGGGTTAGGGTAGGGGTTAGGGTTAGGGTACACGTTAGGGTTAGGGTAGTTATTAAACCTATCCCACTCTCTAGATACACCTTAGCACGTAAAGGAATATTATTTGGGGGTCCAGCCATGGAGAAGAGTTTAGACACTAAGATAATAAAAGGAACACACACATTATAAAGAAATCACATTAGGATTCTCTTTTTAAGCTGTTCCTTAAAACACTAGTACTTAGGAAATCTATTGGAGGCAGAAGCAGTCAAGGGTAGCCTATGGTTAGGGTTAGGCTTAGGGGTAGGCTTAGGGTACGGCTTAGGGTACGGGTTCGGGGAGGGCTTCGTGTACGGCGTAGGGTATGGGTTAGGGTTAGGGTTAGGGTTTGTGTTAGGGTTAGGGCTCGGTTTAGGGTACAGGTTAGGATTAGGGTACGTGTTAGGGTTAGGGTAGGGGTTAGGGTTAGGGTACGCGTTACGGTTAGGGTAGTTATTAAACCTATCCCACTCTCTAGATACCCCTTAGCACGTAAAGGAATATTATTTGGGGGTCCAGCCATGGAGAAGAGTTTAGACACTAAGATAATATAAGGAACACACACATTATAAAGAAATCACATTAGGATTCTCTTTTTAAGCTGTTCCTTAAAACACTAGTGCTTAGGAAATCTATTGGAGGCAGAAGCAGTCAAGGGTAGCCTAGGGTTAGGGTTAGGCTTAGCGTTAGGCTTAGGGTACGGCTTAGGGTACGGGTTCGGGGAGGGCTTCGGGTACGGCGTAGGGTATGGGTTAGGGTTAGTGTTAGGGTTAGTGTTAGGGTTAGGGCTCGGTTTAGGGTACGGGTTAGGATTAGGGTACGTGTTAGGGTTAGGGTAGGGGTTAGCGTTAGGGTACGCGTTAGGGTTAGGGTAGTTATTAAACCTATCCCACGCTCTAGTTACCCCTTAGCACGTAAAGGAATATTATTTGGGGGTCCAGCCATGGAGAAGAGTTTAGACACTAGGATAAGATAAGGAACACACCCATTATAAAGAAATCACATTAGGATTCTCTTTTTAAGCTGTTCCTTAAAACACTAGTGCTTAGGAAATCTATTGGAGGCAGAAGCAGTCAAGGGTAGCCTAGGGTTAGGGTTAGGTTTAGGGTTAGGCTTAGGGTACGGCTTAGGGTACGGGTTCGGGGAGGGCTTCGGGTACGGCGTAGGGTATGGGTTAGGGTTAGGGTTAGGGTTAGTGTTAGGGTTAGGGCTCGGTTTAGGGTACGGGTTAGGATTAGGGTACGTGTTAGGGTTAGGGTAGGGGATAGGGTTAGGGTACACGTTAGGGTTAGGGTAGTGATTAAACCTATCCCACTCTCTAGATACCCCTTAGCACGTAAAGGAATATTATTTGGGGGTCCAGCCATGGAGAAGAGTTTAGACACTAAGATAATATAAGGAACACACCCATTATAAAGAAATCACATTAGGATTCTCTTTTTAAGCTGTTTCTTAAAACACTAGTGCTTAGGAAATCTATTGGAGGCAGAAGCAGTCAAGGGTAGCCTAGGGTTAGGGTTAGGCTTAGGGGTAGGCTTAGGGTACGGCTTAGGGTACGGGTTCGGGGAGGGCTTCGGGTACGGCGTAGGGTATGGGTTAGGGTTAGGGTTAGGGTTAGTGTTAGGGTTAGGGCTCGGTTTAGGGTACGGTTTAGGATTAGGGTACGTGTTAGGGTTAGGGTAGGGGTTAGGGTTAGGGTATGCGTTAGGGTTAGGGTAGTTATTAAACCTATCCCACTCTCTAGATACCCCTTAGCACGTAAAGGAATATTATTTGGGGGTCCAGCCATGGAGAAGAGTTTAGACACTAAGATAATATAAGGAACACACACATTATAAAGAAATCACATTAGGATTCTCTTTTTAAGCTGTTCCTTAAAACACTAGTGCTTAGGAAATCTATTGGAGTCAGAAGCAGTCAAGGGTAGCCTAGGGTTAGGGTTAGGCTTAGGGTTAGGCTTAGGGTACGGCTTAGGGTACGGGTTCGGGGAGGGCTTCGGGTACGGCGTAGGGTATGGGTTAGGGTTAGGGTAAGGGTTAGTGTTAGGGTTAGGGCTCGGTTTAGGGTACGGGTTAGGATTAGGGTACGTGTTAGGGTTAGGGTAGGGGTTAGGGTTAGGGTACGTGTTACGGTTAGGGTAGTGATTAAACCTATCCCACTCTCTAGATACCCCTTAGCACATAAAGGAATATTATTTGGGGGTCCAGCCATGGAGAAGAGTTTAGACACTAGGATTAGATAAGGAACACACCCATTATAAACAAATCACATTAGGATTCTCTTTTTAAGCTGTTCCTTAAAACACTAGTGCTTAGGAAATCTATTGGAGGCAGAAGCAGTCAAGGGTAGCCTAGGGTTAGGGTTAGGCTTAGGGTACGGCTTAGGGTACGGGTTCGGGGAGGGCTTCGGGTACGGCGTAGGGTATGGTTTAGGGTTAGGGTTAGGGTTAGTGTTAGGGTTAGGGCTCGGTTTAGGGTACGGGTTAGGATTAGGGTACGTGTTAGGGTTAGGGTAGAGGTTAGCGTTAGGGTACGCGTTAGGGTTAGGGTAGTTATTAAACCTATCCCACTCTCTAGTTACCCCTTAGCACGTAAAGGAATATTATTTGGGGGTCCAGCCATGGAGAAGAGTTTAGACACTAGGATAAGATAAGGAACACACCCATTATAAAGAAATCACATTAGGATTCTCTTTTTAAGCTGTTCCTTAAAACACTAGTGCTTAGGAAATCTATTGGAGGCAGAAGCAGTCAAGGATAGCCTAGGGTTAGGGTTAGGCTTAGGGTTAGGCTTAGGGTACGGCTTAGGGTACGGGTTCGGGGAGGGCTTCGGGTACGGCGTAGGGTATGGGTTAGGGTTAGGGTTAGGGTTAGTGTTAGGGTTAGGGCTCGGTTTAGGTTACGGGTTAGGATTAGGGTACGTGTTAGGGTTAGGGTAGGGGTTAGGGTTAGGGTACGCTTTAGGGTTAAGGTAGTTATTAAACCTATCCCACTCTCTAGATACCCCTTAGCACGTAAAGAAATATTATTTGGGGGTCCAGCCATGGAGAAGAGTTTAGACACTAGGATAAGATAAGGAACACACCCATTATAAAGAAATCACATTAGGATTCTCTTTTTAAGCTGTTCCTTAAAACACTAGTGCTTAGGAAATCTATTGGAGGCAGAAGCAGTCAAGGGTAGCCTAGGGTTAGGGTTAGGTTTAGGGTTAGGCTTAGGGTACGGCTTAGGGTACGGGTTCGGGGAGGGCTTCGGGTACGGCGTAGGGTATGGGTTAGGGTTAGGGTTAGGGTTAGTGTTAGGGTTAGGGCTCGGTTTAGGGTACGGGTTAGGATTAGGGTACGTGTTAGGGTTAGGGTAGGGGTTAGGTTTAGGGTACACGTTAGGGTTAGGGTAGTTATTAAACCTATCCCACTCTCTAGATACCCCTTAGCACGTAAAGGAATATTATTTGGGGGTCCAGCCATGGAGAAGAGTTTAGACACTAAGATAATATAAGGAACACACACATTATAAAGAAATCACATTAGGATTCTCTTTTTAAGCTGTTCCTTAAAACACTAGTGCTTCGGAAATCTATTGGAGGCAGAAGCAGTCAAGGGTTGCCTAGGGTTAGGGTTAGGCTTAGGGGTAGGATTAGGGTACAGCTTAGGGTACGGGTTCGGGGAGGGCTTCGGGTACGGCGTAGGGTATGGGGTAGGGTTAGGGTTAGGGTTAGTGTTAGGGTTAGGGCTCGGTTTAGGGTACGGGTTAGGATTAGGGTACGTGTTAGGGTTAGGGTAGGGGTTAGGGTTAGGGTACGCGTTACAGTTAGGGTAGTGATTAAACCTATCCCACTCTCTAGATACCCCTTAGCACATAAAGGAATATTATTTGGGGGTCCAGCCATGGAGAAGAGTTTAGACACTAGGATTAGATAAGGAAAACGCCCATTATAAACAAATCACATTAGGATTCACTTTTTAATCTGTTCCTTATAACACTAGTGCTTTGGAAATCTATTGGAGGCAGAAGCAGTCAAGGGTAGCCTAGGGTTAGGGTTAGGCTTAGGGTTAGGCTTAGGGTACGGCTTAGGGTACGGGTTCGGGGAGGGCTTCGGGTACGGCGTAAGGTATGGGTTAGGGTTAGGGTTAGGGTTAGTGTTAGGGTTAGGGCTCGGTTTAGGGTACGGGTTAGGATTAGGGTACGTGTTAGGGTTAGGGTAGGGGTTAGGGTTAGGGTACGCGTTAGGGTTAGGGTAGTTATTAAACCTATCCCACTCTCTAGATACCCCTTAGCACGTAAAGGAATATTATTAGGGCGTCCAGCCATGGAGAAGAGTTTAGACACTAGGATAAGATAAGGAACACACACATTATAAAGAAATCACATTAGGATTCTCTTTTTAAGCTGTTCCTTAAAACACTAGTGCTTAGGAAATCTATTGGAGGCAGAAGCAGTCAAGGGTAGCCTAGGGTTAGGGTTAGGCTTAGGGTTAGGCTTAGGGTACGGCATAGGGTACGGGTTCGGGGAGGGCTTCGGGTACGGCGTAGGGTATGGGTTAGGGTTAGGGTTAGGTTTAGTGTTAGGGTTAGGGCTCGGTTTAGGGTACGGGTTAGGATTAGGGTACGTGTTAGGGTTAGGGTAGGGGTTAGAGTTAGGGTACGCGTTAGGGTTAGGGTAGTGATTAAACCTATCCCACTCTCTAGATACCCCTTAGCACATAAAGGAATATTATTTGGGGGTCCAGCCATGGAGAAGAGTTTAGACACTAGGATTAGATAAGGAACACACCCATTATAAAGAAATCACATTAGGATTCTCTTTTTAAGCTGTTCCTTAAAACACTAGTGCTTAGGAAATCTATTGGAGGCAGAAGCAGTCAAGGGTAGCCTAGGGTTAGGGTTAGGCTTAGGGTACGGCTTAGGGTACGGGTTCGGGGAGGGCTTCGGGTACGGCGTAGGGTATGGGTTAGGGTTAGGGTTAGGGTTAGTGTTAGGGTTAGGGCTCGGTTTAGGGTACGGGTTAGGATTAGGGTACGTGTTAGGGTTAGGGTAGGGGTTAGCGATAGGGTACGCGTTAGGGTTAGGGTAGTTATTAAACCTATCCCACTCTCTAGTTATCCCTTAGCACGTAAAGGAATATTATTTGGGGGTCCAGCCATGGAGAAGAGTTTAGACACTAGGATAAGATAAGGAACACACCCATTATAAAGATATCACATTAGGATTCTCTTTTTAAGCTGTTCCTTAAAACACTAGTGCTTAGGAAATCTATTGGAGGCAGAAGCAGTCAAGGGTAGCCTAGGGTTAGGGTTAGGCTTAGGGTTAGGATTAGGGTACGGCTTAGGGTACGGGTTCGGGGAGGGCTTCGGGTACGGCGTAGGGTATGGGTTAGGGTTAGGGTTAGGGTTAGTGTTAGGGTTAGGGCTCGGTTTAGGATACTGGTTAGGATTAGGGTACGTGTTAGGGTTAGGGTAGGGGTTAGGGTTAGGGTACGCGTTAGGGTTAGGGTAGTTATTAAACCTATCCCACTCTCTAGATACCCCTTAGCACGTAAAGGAATATTATTTGTGGTTCCAGCCATGGAGAAGAGTTTAGACACTAGGATAAGATAAGGAACACACCCATTATAAAGAAATCACATTAGAATTCTCTTTTTAAGCTGTTCCTTAAAACACTAGTGCTTAGGAAATATATTGGAGGCAGAGGCAGTCAAGGGTAGCCTAGGGTTAGGGTTAGGCTTAGGGTTAGGCTTAGGGTACGGCTTATGGTACGGGTTCGGGGAGGGTTTCGGGTACGGCGTAGGGTATGGGTTAGGGTTAGGGTTAGGGTTAGTGTTAGGGTTAGGGCTCGGTTTAGGGTACGGGTTAGGATTAGCGTACGTGTTAGGGTTAGGGTAGGGGTTAGGGTTAGGGTACGCGTTAGGGTTAGGGTAGTTATTAAACCTATCCCACTCTCTAGATACCCCTTAGCACGTAAAGGAATATTATTTGGGGGTCCAGCCATGGAGAAAAGATTAGACACTAAGATAATATAAGGAACACACACAGTATAAAGAAATCACATTAGGATTCTCTTTTTAAGCTGTTCCTTAAAACACTAGTGCTTAGGAAATCTATTGGAGGCAGAAGCAGTCAAGGGTAGCCTAGGGTTAGGGTTAGGCTTAGGGTTAGGCTTAGGGTACGGCTTAGGGTACGGGTTCGGGGAGGGCTTCGGGTATGGCGTAGGGTATGGGTTAGGGTTAGGGTTAGGGTTAGTGTTAGGGTTAGGGCTCGGTTTAGGGTACGGGTTAGGATTAGGGTACGTGTTAGGGTTAGGGTAGGGGTTAGGGTTAGGGTACACGTTAGGGTTAGGGTAGTTATTAAACGTATCCCACTCTCTAGATACCCCTTAGCACGTAAAGGAATATTATTTGGGGTCCAGCCATGGAGAAGAGTTTAGACACTAAGATAATAAAAGGAACACACACATTATAAAGAAATCACATTAGGATTCTCTTTTTAAGCTGTTCCTTAAAACACTAGTACTTAGGAAATCTATTGGAGGCAGAAGCAGTCAAGTGTAGCCTAGGGTTAGGGTTAGGCTTAGGGGTAGGCTTAGGGTACGGCTTAGGGTACGGGTTCGGGGAGGGCTTCGGGTACGGCGTAGGGTATGGGTTAGGGTTAGGGTTAGGGTTAGTGTTAGGGTTAGGGCTCGGTTTAGGGTACGGGTTAGGATTAGGGTACGTGCTAGGGTTAGGGTAGGGGTTAGGGTTAGGGTACGCGTTAGGGTTAGGGTAGTGATTAAACCTATCCCACTCTCTAGATACCCCTTAGCACGTAAAGGAATATTATTTGGGGGTCCAGCCATGGAGAAGAGCTTAGACACTAGGATTAGATAAGGAACACACACATTATAAAGAAATCACATTAGGATTCTCTTTTTAAGCTGTTCCTTAAAACACTAGTGCTTAGGAAATCTATTGGAGGCAGAAGCAGTCAAGGGTAGCCTAGGGTTAGAGTTAGGCTTAGGGTTAGGCTTTGGGTACGGCTTAGGGTACGAGTTCGGGGAGGGCTTCGGGTACGGCGTAGGGTATGGGTTAGGGTTAGGGTTAGGGTTAGTGTTAGGGTTAGGGCTCGGTTTAGGGTACGGGTTAGGATTAGGGTACGTGTTAGGGTTAGGGTAGGGGTTAGCGTTAGGATACGCATTAGGGTTAGGTTAGTTATTAAACCTATCCCACTCTGTAGTTACCCCTTAGCACGTAAAGGAATATTATTTGGGGGTCCAGGCATGGAGAAGAGTTTAGACACTAGGATAAGATAAGGAACACACCCATTATAAAGAAATCACATTAGGATTCTCTTTTTAAGCTGTTCCTTAAAACACTAGTGCTTAGGAAATCTATTGGAGGCAGAAGCAGTCAAGGGTAGCCTAGGGTTAGGGTTAGGCTTAGGGTTAGGCTTAGGGTACGGCTTAGGGTACGGGTTCGGGGAGGGCTTTGGGTACGGCGTAGGGTATGGGTTAGGGTTAGGGTTAGGGTTAGTGTTAGGGTTAGGGCTCGGTTTAGGGTACGGGTTAGGATTAGGGTACGTGTTAGGGTTAGGGTAGGGGTTAGGGTTAGGGTCCACGTTAGGGTTAGGGTAGTTATTAAACCTATCCCACACTCTAGATACACCTTAGCACGTAAAGGAATATTATTTGGGGGTCCAGCCATGGAGAAGAGTTTAGACACTAAGATAATAAAAGGAACACACACATTATAAAGAAATCACATTAGGATTCTCTTTTTAAGCTGTTCCTTAAAACACTAGTACTTAGGAAATCTATTGGAGGCAGAAGCAGTCAAGTGTAGCCTAGGGTTAGGGTTAGGCTTAGGGGTAGGCTTAGGGTACGGCTTAGGGTACGGGTTCGGGGAGGGCTTCGGGTACGGCGTAGGGTATGGGTTAGGGTTAGGGTTAGGGTTAGTGTTAGGGTTAGGGCTCGGTTTAGGGTACGGGTTAGGATTAGGGTACGTGCTAGGGTTAGGGTAGGGGTTAGGGTTAGGGTACGCGTTAGGGTTAGGGTAGTGATTAAACCTATCCCACTCTCTAAATACCCCTTAGCACGTAAAGGAATATCATTTGGGGGTCCAGCCATGGAGAAGAGTTTAGACACTAGGATTAGATAAGGAACACACACATTATAAAGAAATCACATTAGGATTCTCTTTTTAAGCTGTTCCTTAAAACACTAGTGCTTAGGAAATCTATTGGAGGCAGAAGCAGTCAAGGGTAGCCTAGGGTTAGAGTTAGGCTTAGGGTTAGGCTTTGGGTACGGCTTAGGGTACGAGTTCGGGGAGGGCTTCGGGTACGGCGTAGGGTATGGGTTAGGGTTAGGGTTAGGGTTAGTGTTAGGGTTAGGGCTCGGTTTAGGGTACGGGTTAGGATTAGGGTACGTGTTAGGGTTAGGGTAGGGGTTAGCGTTAGGGTACGCATTAGGGTTAGGTTAGTTATTAAACCTATCCCACTCTGTAGTTACCCCTTAGCACGTAAAGGAATATTATTTGGGGGTCCAGCCATGGAGAAGAGTTTAGACACTAGGATAAGATAAGGAACACACCCATTATAAAGAAATCACATTAGGATTCTCTTTTTAAGCTGTTCCTTAAAACACTAGTGCTTAGGAAATCTATTGGAGGCAGAAGCAGTCAAGGGTAGCCTAGGGTTAGGGTTAGGCTTAGGGGTAGGCTTAGGGTACGGCTTAGGGTACGGGTTCGGGGAGGGCTTCGGGTACGGCGTAGGGTATGGGTTAGGGTTAGGGTTAGGGTTAGTGTTAGGGTTAGGGCTCAGTTTAGGGTACGGGTTAGGATTAGGGTACGTGTTAGGGTTAGGGTAGGGGTTAGGGTTAGTGTACGCGTTAGGGTTAGGGTAGTGATTAAACCTATCCCACTCTCTAGATACCCCTTAGCACATAAAGGAATATTATTTGGGGGTCCAGCCATGGAGAAGAGTTTAGACACTAGGATTAGATAAGGAACACACCCATTAAAAAGAAATCACATTAGGATTCTCTTTTTAAGCTGTTCCTTAAAACACTAGTGCTTAGGAAATCTATTGGAGGCAGAAGCAGTCAAGGGTAGCCTAGGGTTAGGGTTAGGCTTAGGGTTAGGCTTAGGGTACGGTTTAGGGTACGGGTTTGGGGAGGGCTTCGGGTACGGCGTAGGGTATGGGTTAGAGTTAGGGTTAGGGTTAGTGTTAGGGTTAGGGCTCGGTTTAGGGTACGGTTTAGGATTAGGGTACGTGTTAGGGTTAGGGTAGGGGTTAGCGTTACGGTACGCGTTAGGGTTAGGGTAGTTATTAAACCTATCCCACTCTCTAGTTACCCCTTAGCACGTAAAGGAATATTATTTGGGGGTCCAGCCATGGAGAAGAGTTTAGACACTAGGATAAGATAAGGAAAACACCCATTATAAAGATATCACATTAGGATTCTCTTTTTAAGCTGTTCCTTAAAACACTAGTGCTTAGGAAATCTACTGGAGGCAGAAGCAGTCAAGGGTAGCCTAGGGTTAGGGTTAGGCTTAGGGTTAGGCTTAGGGTACGGCTTAGGGTACGGGTTCGGGGAGGGCTTCGGGTACGGCGTAGGGTATGGGTTAGGGTTAGGGTTAGGGTTAGTGTTAGGGTTAGGGCTCAGTTTAGGGTACGGGTTAGGATTAGGGTACGTGTTAGGGTTAGGGCAGGGGTTAGGGTTAGGGTACCCGTTAGGTTTAGGGTAGTTATTAAACCTATCCCACTCTCTAGATACCCCTTAGCACGTAAAGGAATATTATTTGGGGGTCCAGCCATGGAGAAGAGTTTAGACACTAAGATAATACAAGGAACACACACATTATAAAGAAATCACATAAGGATTCTCTTTTTAAGATGTTCCTTAAAACACTAGTGCTTAGGAAATCTATTGGAGGGAGAAGCAGTCAAGGGTAGCCTAGGGTTAGGGTTAGGCTTAGGGTTAGGCTTAGGGTACGGCTTAGGGTACGGGTTCGGGGAGGGCTTCGGGTACGGCGTAGGGTATGGGTTAGGGTTAGGGTTAGGGTTAGTGTTAGGGTTAGGGCTCGGTTTAGGGTACGGGTTAGGATTAGGGTACGTGTTAGGGTTAGGGTAGGGGTTAGCGTTAGGGTACGCGTTAGGGTTAGCGTAGTTATTAAACCTATCTCACTCTCTAGTTACCCCTTAGCACGTAAAGGAATATTATTTGGGGGTCCCGCCATGGAGAAGAGTTTAGACACTAGGATAAGATAAGGAACACACCCATTATAAAGAAATCACATTAGGATTCTCTTTTTAAGCTGTTCCTTAAAACACTAGTGCTTAGGAAATCTATTGGAGGCAGAAGCAGTCAAGGGTAGCCTAGGGTTAGGCTTAGGATTAGGCTTAGGGTACGGCTTAGGGTACGGGTTCGGGGAGGGCTTCGGTTACGGCGTAGGGTATTGGTTAGGGTTAGGGTTAGGGTTAGTGATAGGGTTAGGGCTCGGTTTAGGGTACGTGTTAGGATTAGGGTACATGCTAGGGTTAGGGTAGGGGTTAGGGTTAGGGTACGCGTTACGGTTAGGGTAGTTATTAAACCTATCCCACTCTCTAGATACCCCTTAGCACGTAAAGGAATATTATTTGGGGGTCCAGCCATGGAGAAGAGTTTAGACAATAAGATAATATAAGGAACACACACATTATAAAGAAATCACATTAGGATTCTCTTTTTAAGCTGTTCCTTAAAACACTAGTGCTTAGGAAATCTATTGGAGGCAGAAGCAGTCAAGGGTAGCCTACGGTTAGGGTTAGGCTTAGGGTTAGGCTTAGGGTACGGCTTAGGGTACGGGTTCGGGGAGGGCTTCGGGTACGGCGTAGGGTATGGGTTAGAGTTAGGGTTAGGGTTAGTGTTAGGGTTAGGGCTCGGTTTAGGGTACGGTTTAGGATTAGGGTACGTGTTAGGGTTAGGGTAGGGGTTAGCGTTAGGGTACGCGTTAGGGTTAGGGTAGTTATTAAACCTATCCCACTCTCTAGTTACCCCTTAGCACGTAAAGGAATATTATTTGGGGGTCCAGCCATGGAGAAGAATTTAGACACTAGGATAAGATAAGGAACACACCCATTATAAAGAAATCACATTAGGATTCTCTTTTTAAGCTGTTCCTTAAAACACTAGTGCTTAGGAAATCTATTGGAGGCAGAAGCAGTCAAGGGTAGCCTAGGGTTAGGGTTAGGCTTAGGGTTAGGCTTAGGGTACGGCTTAGGGTACGGGTTCGGGGAGGGTTTCGGGTACGGCGTAGGGTATGGGTTAGGGTTAGTGTTAGGGTTAGGGCTCGGTTTAGGGTACGGGTTAGGATTAGGGTACGTGTTAGGGTTAGGGCAGGGGTTAGGGTTAGGGTACCCGTTAGGGTTAGGGTAGTTATTAAACCTATCCCACTCTCTAGATACCCCTTAGCACGTAAAGGAATATTATTTGGGGGTCCAGCCATGGAGAAGAGTTTAGACACTAAGATAATATAAGGAACACACACATTATAAAGAAATCACATTAGGATTCTCTTTTTAAGCTGTTCCTTAAAACACTAGTGCTTAGGAAATCTATTGGAGGCAGAAGCAGTCAAGGGTAGCCTAGGGTTAGGGTTAGGCTTAGGGTTAGGCTTAGGGTACGGCTTAGGGTACGGGTTCGGGGAGGGCTTCGGGTACGGCGTAGGGTATGGGTTAGGGTTAGGGTTAGGGTTAGTGTTAGGGTTAAGGCTCGGTTTAGGGTACGGGTTAGGATTAGGGTACGTGTTAGGGTTAGGGTAGGGGTTAGGGTTAGGGTACGCGTTAGGGTTAGGGTAGTGATTAAACCTATCCCACTCTCTAGATACCCCTTAGCACATAAAGGAATATTATTTGGGGGTCCAGCCATGGAGAAGAGTTTAGACACTAGGATTAGATAAGGGACACACCCATTATAAAGAAATCTCATTAGGATTCTGTTTTTAAGCTGTTCCTTAAAACACTAGTGCTTAGGAAATCTATTGGAGGCAGAAGCAGTCAAGGGTAGCCTAGGTTTAGGGTTAGGCTTAGGGTTAGGCTTAGGGTACGGTTTAGGGTACGGGTTTGGGGAGAGTTTCGGGTACGGCGTAGGGTATGGGTTAGAGTTAGGGTTACGGTTAGTGTTAGGGTTAGGGCTCGGTTTAGGGTACGGGTTAGGATTAGGGTACGTGTTAGGGTTAGGGTAGGGGTTAGCGTTAGGGTACGCGTTAGGGTTAGGGTAGTTATTAAACCTATCCCACTCTCTAGTTACCCCTTAGCACGTAAAGGAATATTATTTGGGGGTCCAGCCATGGAGAAGAGTTTAGACACTAGGATAAGATAAGGAACACACCCATTATAAAGAAATCACATTAGGATTCTCTTTTTAAGCTGTTCCTTAAAACACTAGTGCTTAGGAAATCTATTGGGGGCCGAAGCAGTCAAGGGTAGCCTAGGGTTAGGGTTAGGCTTAGGGTTAGGCTTAGGGTACGGCTTAGGGTACGGGTTCGGGGAGGGCTTCGGGTACGGCGTAGGGTATGGGTTAGGGTTAGGGTTAGGGTTAGTGTT
This sequence comes from Balaenoptera physalus, assembly GCF_965194825.1. Classification (NCBI taxonomy): domain Eukaryota; kingdom Metazoa; phylum Chordata; class Mammalia; order Artiodactyla; family Balaenopteridae; genus Balaenoptera; species Balaenoptera physalus. The sequence continues at coordinate 183,853 of NW_028125508.1, read as the reverse complement.
AGGGTTAGGGCTCAGTTTAGGGTACGGGTTAGGATTAGGGTACGTGTTAGGGTTAGGGCAGGGGTTAGGGTTAGGGTACCCGTTAGGGTTAGGGTAGTTATTAAACCTATCCCACTCTCTAGATACCCCTTAGCACGTAAAGGAATATTATTTGGGGGTCCAGCCATGGAGAAGAGTTTAGACACTAAGATAATATAAGGAACACACACATTATAAAGAAATCACATTAGGATTCTCTTTTTAAGCTGTTCCTTAAAACACTATTGCTTAGGAAATCTATTGGAGGCAGAAGCAGTCAAGGGTAGCCTACGGTTAGGGTTAGGCTTAGGGTTAGGCTTAGGGTACGGCTTAGGGTACGGGTTCGGGGAGGGCTTCGGGTACGGCATAGGGTATGGGTTAGGGTTAGGGTTAGGGTTAATGTTAGGGTTAGGGCTCGGTTTAGGGTACGGGTTAGGATTAGGGTACGTGTTAGGGTTAGGGTAGGGGTTAGGGTTAGGGTACGCGTTACGGTTAGGGTAGTGATTAAACCTATCCCACTCTCTAGATACCCCTTAGCACGTAAAGGAATATTATTTTGGGGTCCAGCCATGGAGAAGAGGTTTGACACTAAGATAATATAAGGAACACACACATTATAAAGAAATCACATTAGGATTCTCTTTTTAAGCTGTTCCTTAAAACACTAGTGCTTAGGAAATCTATTGGAGGCAGAAGCAGTCAAGGGTAGCCTAGGGTTAGGGTTAGGCTTAGGGTACGGCTTAGGGTACGGGTTCGGGGAGGGCTTCGGGTACGGCGTAGGGTATGGGTTAGGGTTAGGGTTAGTGTTAGGGTTAGGGCTCGGTTTAGGGTACGGGTTAGGATTAGGGTACGTGTTAGGGTTAGGGTAGGGGTTAGCGTTAGGGTACGCGTTAGGGTTAGGGTAGTTATTAAACCTATCCCACTCTCTAGTTACCCCTTAGCACGTAAAGGAATATTATTTGGGGGTCCAGCCATGGAGAAGAGTTTAGACACTAGGATAAGATAAGGAACACACCCATTATAAAGAAATCACATTAGGATTCTCTTTTTAATCTGTTCCTTAAAACACTAGTGCTTAGGAAATCTATTGGAGGCAGAAGCAGTCAAGGGTAGCCTAGGGTTAGGGTTAGGCTTAGGGTTAGGCTTAGGGTACGGCTTAGGGTACGGGTTCGGGGAGGGCTTCGGGTACGGCGTAGGGTATGGGTTAGGGTTAGGGTTAGGGTTAGTGTTAGGGTTAGGGCTCGGTTTAGGGTACGGGTTAGGATTAGGGTACGTGTTAGGGTTAGGGTAGGGGTTAGCGTTAGGGTACGCGTTAGGGTTAGGGTAGTTATTAAACCTATCCCACTCTCTAGTTACCCCTTAGCACGTAAAGGAATATTATTTGGGGGTCCAGCCATGGAGAAGAGTTTAGACACTAGGATAAGATAAGGAACACACCCATTATAAAGAAATCACATTAGGATTCTCTTTTTAATCTGTTCCTTACAACACTAGTGCTTTGGAAATCTATTGGAGGCAGAAGCAGTCAAGGGTAGCCTAGGGTTAGGGTTAGGCTTAGGGTTAGGCTTAGGGTACGGCTTAGGGTACGGGTTCGGGGAGGGCTTCGGGTACGGCGTAAGGTATGGGTTAGGGTTAGGGTTAGGGTTAGTGTTAGGGTTAGGGCTCGGTTTAGGGTACGGGTTAGGATTAGGGTACGTGTTAGGGTTAGGGTAGGGGTTAGGGTTAGGGTACGCGTTAGGGTTAGGGTAGTTATTAAACCTATCCCACTCTCTAGATACCCCTTAGCACGTAAAGGAATATTATTAGGGCGTCCAGCCATGGAGAAGAGTTTAGACACTAGGATAAGATAAGGAACACACACATTATAAAGAAATCACATTAGGATTCTCTTTTTAAGCTGTTCCTTAAAACACTAGTGCTTAGGAAATCTATTGGAGGCAGAAGCAGTCAAGGGTAGCCTAGGGTTAGGGTTAGGCTTAGGGTTAGGCTTAGGGTACGGCATAGGGTACGGGTTCGGGGAGGGCTTCGGGTACGGCGTAGGGTATGGGTTAGGGTTAGGGTTAGGGTTAGTGTTAGGGTTAGGGCTCGGTTTAGGGTACGGGTTAGGATTAGGGTACGTGTTAGGGTTAGGGTAGGGGTTAGAGTTAGGGTACGCGTTAGGGTTAGGGTAGTGATTAAACCTATCCCACTCTCTAGATACCCCTTAGCACATAAAGGAATATTATTTGGGGGTCCAGCCATGGAGAAGAGTTTAGACACTAGGATTAGATAAGGAACACACCCATTATAAAGAAATCACATTAGGATTCTCTTTTTAAGCTGTTCCTTAAAACACTAGTGCTTAGGAAATCTATTGGAGGCAGAAGCAGTCAAGGGTAGCCTAGGGTTAGGGTTAGGCTTAGGGTACGGCTTAGGGTACGGGTTCGGGGAGGGCTTCGGGTACGGCGTAGGGTATGGGTTAGGGTTAGGGTTAGGGTTAGTGTTAGGGTTAGGGCTCGGTTTAGGGTACGGGTTAGGATTAGGGTACGTGTTAGGGTTAGGGTAGGGGTTAGCGATAGGGTACGCGTTAGGGTTAGGGTAGTTATTAAACCTATCCCACTCTCTAGTTATCCCTTAGCACGTAAAGGAATATTATTTGGGGGTCCAGCCATGGAGAAGAGTTTAGACACTAGGATAAGATAAGGAACACACCCATTATAAAGATATCACATTAGGATTCTCTTTTTAAGCTGTTCCTTAAAACACTAGTGCTTAGGAAATCTATTGGAGGCAGAAGCAGTCAAGGGTAGCCTAGGGTTAGGGTTAGGCTTAGGGTTAGGATTAGGGTACGGCTTAGGGTACGGGTTCGGGGAGGGCTTCGGGTACGGCGTAGGGTATGGGTTAGGGTTAGGGTTAGGGTTAGTGTTAGGGTTAGGGCTCGGTTTAGGATACTGGTTAGGATTAGGGTACGTGTTAGGGTTAGGGTAGGGGTTAGGGTTAGGGTACGCGTTAGGGTTAGGGTAGTTATTAAACCTATCCCACTCTCTAGATACCCCTTAGCACGTAAAGGAATATTATTTGTGGGTCCAGCCATGGAGAAGAGTTTAGACACTAGGATAAGATAAGGAACACACCCATTATAAAGAAATCACATTAGAATTCTCTTTTTAAGCTGTTCCTTAAAACACTAGTGCTTAGGAAATATATTGGAGGCAGAGGCAGTCAAGGGTAGCCTAGGGTTAGGGTTAGGCTTAGGGTTAGGCTTAGGGTACGGCTTATGGTACGGGTTCGGGGAGGGTTTCGGGTACGGCGTAGGGTATGGGTTAGGGTTAGGGTTAGGGTTAGTGTTAGGGTTAGGGCTCGGTTTAGGGTACGGGTTAGGATTAGGGTACGTGTTAGGGTTAGGTTAGGGGTTAGGGTTAGGGTACGCGTTAGGGTTAGGGTAGTTATTAAACCTATCCCACTCTCTAGATACCCCTTAGCACGTAAAGGAATATTATTTGGGGGTCCAGCCATGGAGAAAAGGTTAGACACTAAGATAATATAAGGAACACACACAGTATAAAGAAATCACATTAGGATTCTCTTTTTAAGCTGTTCCTTAAAACACTAGTGCTTAGGAAATCTATTGGAGGCAGAAGCAGTCAAGGGTAGCCTAGGGTTAGGGTTAGGCTTAGGGTTAGGCTTAGGGTACGGCTTAGGGTACGGGTTCGGGGAGGGCTTCGGGTATGGCGTAGGGTATGGGTTAGGGTTAGGGTTAGGGTTAGTGTTAGGGTTAGGGCTCGGTTTAGGGTACGGGTTAGGATTAGGGTACGTGTTAGGGTTAGGGTAGGGGTTAGGGTTAGGGTACACGTTAGGGTTAGGGTAGTGATTAAACCTATCCCACTCTCTACATACCCCTTAGCACATAAAGGAATATTATTTGGGGGTCCAGCCATGGAGAAGAGTTTAGACACTAGGATTAGATAAGGAACACACACATTATAAAGAAATCACATTAGGATTCTCTTTTTAAGCTGTTCCTTAAAACACTAGTGCTTAGGAAATCTATTGGAGGCAGAAGCAGTCAAGGGTAGCCTAGGGTTAGAGTTAGGCTTAGGGTTAGGCTTTGGGTACGGCTTAGGGTACGAGTTCGGGGAGGGCTTCGGGTACGGCGTAGGGTATGGGTTAGGGTTAGGGTTAGGGTTAGTGTTAGGGTTAGGGCTCGGTTTAGGGTACGGGTTAGGATTAGGGTACGTGTTAGGGTTAGGGTAGGGGTTAGCGTTAGGGTACGCATTAGGGTTAGGTTAGTTATTAAACCTATCCCACTCTGTAGTTACCCCTTAGCACGTAAAGGAATATTATTTGGGGGTCCAGCCATGGAGAAGAGTTTAGACACTAGGATAAGATAAGGAACACACCCATTATAAAGAAATCACATTAGGATTCTCTTTTTAAGCTGTTCCTTAAAACACTAGTGCTTAGGAAATCTATTGGAGGCAGAAGCAGTCAAGGGTAGCCTAGGGTTAGGGTTAGGCTTAGGGTTAGGCTTAGGGTACGGCTTAGGGTACGGGTTCGGGGAGGGCTTCGGGTACGGCATAGGGTATGGGTTAGGGTTAGGGTTAGGGTTAGTGTTAGGGTTAGGGCTCGGTTTAGGGTACGGGTTAGGATTAGGGTAAGTGTTAGGGTTAGGGTAGGGGTTAGGGTTAGGGTACACGTTAGGGTTAGGGTAGTTATTAAACCTATCCCACTCTCTAGATACACCTTAGCACGTAAAGGAATATTATTTGGGGTCCAGCCATGGAGAAGAGTTTAGACACAAAGATAATAAAAGGAACACACACATTATAAAGAAATCACATTAGGATTCTCTTTTTAAGCTGTTCCTTAAAACACTAGTACTTAGGAAATCTATTGGAGGCAGAAGCAGTCAAGGGTAGCCTACGGTTAGGGTTAGGCTTAGGGTTAGGCTTAGGGTACGGCTTAGGGTACGGGTTCGGGGAGGGTTTCGGGTACGGCGTAGGGTATGGGTTAGGGTTAGGGTTAGGGTTAGTGTTAGGGTTAGGGCTCGGTTTAGGGTACGGGTTAGGATTAGGGTACGTGTTAGGGTTAGGGTAGGGGTTAGGGTTAGGGTACGCGTTACGGTTAGGGTAGTTATTAAACCTGTCCCACTCTCTAGATACCCCTTAGCACGTAGAGGAATATTATTTGGGGGTCCAGCCATGGAGAAGAGTTTAGACACTAGGATAAGATAAGGAACACACCCATTATAAAGAAATCACATTAGGATAATCTTTTTAAGCTGTTCCTTAAAACACTAGTGCTTAGGAAATCTATTGGAGGCAGAAGCAGTCAAGGGTAGCCTAGGGTTAGGGTTAGGCTTAGGGTTAGGCTTAGGGTACGGCTTAGGGTACGGGTTCGGGGAGGGCTTCGGGTACGGCATAGGGTATGGGTTAGGGTTAGGGTTAGGGTTAATGTTAGGGTTAGGGCTCGGTTTAGGGTACGGGTTAGGATTAGGGTACGTGTTAGGGTTAGGGTAGGGGTTAGGGTTAGGGTACGCGTTACGGTTAGGGTAGTGATTAAACCTATCCCACTCTCTAGATACCCCTTAGCACGTAAAGGAATATTATTTTGGGGTCCAGCCATGGAGAAGAGGTTTGACACTAAGATAATATAAGGAACACACACATTATAAAGAAATCACATTAGGATTCTCTTTTTAAGCTGTTCCTTAAAACACTAGTGCTTAGGAAATCTATTGGAGGCAGAAGCAGTCAAGGGTAGCCTAGGGTTAGGGTTAGGCTTAGGGTACGGCTTAGGGTACGGGTTCGGGGAGGGCTTCGGGTACGGCGTAGGGTATGGGTTAGGGTTAGGGTTAGTGTTAGGGTTAGGGCTCGGTTTAGGGTACGGGTTAGGATTAGGGTACGTGTTAGGGTTAGGGTAGGGGTTAGCGTTAGGGTACGCGTTAGGGTTAGGGTAGTTATTAAACCTATCCCACTCTCTAGTTACCCCTTAGCACGTAAAGGAATATTATTTGGGGGTCCAGCCATGGAGAAGAGTTTAGACACTAGGATAAGATAAGGAACACACCCATTATAAAGAAATCACATTAGGATTCTCTTTTTAATCTGTTCCTTAAAACACTAGTGCTTAGGAAATCTATTGGAGGCAGAAGCAGTCAAGGGTAGCCTAGGGTTAGGGTTAGGCTTAGGGTTAGGCTTAGGGTACGGCTTAGGGTACGGGTTCGGGGAGGGCTTCGGGTACGGCGTAGGGTATGGGTTAGGGTTAGGGTTAGGGTTAGTGTTAGGGTTAGGGCTCGGTTTAGGGTACGGGTTAGGATTAGGGTACGTGCTAGGGTTAGGGTAGGGGTTAGGGTTAGGGTACGCGTTAGGGTTAGGGTAGTGATTAAACCTATCCCACTCTCTAGATACCCCTTAGCACGTAAAGGAATATCATTTGGGGGTCCAGCCATGGAGAAGAGTTTAGACACTAGGATTAGATAAGGAACACACACATTATAAAGAAATCACATTAGGATTCTCTTTTTAAGCTGTTCCTTAAAACACTAGTGCTTAGGAAATCTATTGGAGGCAGAAGCAGTCAAGGGTAGCCTAGGGTTAGAGTTAGGCTTAGGGTTAGGCTTTGGGTACGGCTTAGGGTACGAGTTCGGGGAGGGCTTCGGGTACGGCGTAGGGTATGGGTTAGGGTTAGGGTTAGGGTTAGTGTTAGGGTTAGGGCTCGGTTTAGGGTACGGGTTAGGATTAGGGTACGTGTTAGGGTTAGGGTAGGGGTTAGCGTTAGGGTACGCATTAGGGTTAGGTTAGTTATTAAACCTATCCCACTCTGTAGTTACCCCTTAGCACGTAAAGGAATATTATTTGGGGGTCCAGCCATGGAGAAGAGTTTAGACACTAGGATAAGATAAGGAACACACCCATTATAAAGAAATCACATTAGGATTCTCTTTTTAAGCTGTTCCTTAAAACACTAGTGCTTAGGAAATCTATTGGAGGCAGAAGTAGTCAAGGGTAGCCTAGGGTTAGGGTTAGGCTTAGGGTTAGGCTTAGGGTACGGCTTAGGGTACGGGTTCGGGGAGGGCTTCGGGTACGGCGTAGGGTATGGGTTAGGGTTAGGGTTAGGGTTAGTGTTAGGGTTAGGGCTCGGTTTAGGGTACGGGTTAGGATTAGGGTACGTGTTAGGGTTAGGGTAGGGGTTAGGGTTAGGGTACACGTTAGGGTTAGGGTAGTTATTAAACCTATCCCACTCTCTAGATACACCTTAGCACGTAAAGGAATATTATTTGGGGGTCCAGCCATGGAGAAGAGTTTAGACACTAAGATAATAAAAGGAACACACACATTATAAAGAAATCACATTAGGATTCTCTTTTTAAGCTGTTCCTTAAAACAGTAGTACTTAGGAAATCTATTGGAGGCAGAAGCAGTCAAGTGTAGCCTAGGGTTAGGGTTAGGCTTAGGGGTAGGCTTAGGGTACGGCTTAGGGTACGGGTTCGGGGAGGGCTTCGGGTACGGCGTAGGGTATGGGTTAGGGTTAGGTTTAGGGTTAGTGTTAGGGTTAGGGCTCGGTTTAGGGTACGGGTTAGGATTAGGGTACGTGCTAGGGTTAGGGTAGGGGTTAGGGTTAGGGTACGCGTTAGGGTTAGGGTAGTGATTAAACCTATCCCACTCTCTAGATACCCCTTAGCACGTAAAGGAATATTATTTGGGGGTCCAGCCATGGAGAAGAGTTTAGACACTAAGATAATATAAGGAACACACACATTATAAAGAAATCACATTAGGATTCTCTTTTTAAGCTGTTCCTTAAAACACTAGTGCTTAGGAAATCTATTGGAGGCAGAAGCAGTCAAGGGTAGCCTATGGTTAGGGTTAGGCTTAGGGGTAGGCTTAGGGTACGGCTTAGGGTACGGGTTCGGTGAGGGCTTCGGGTACGGCGTAGGGTATGGGTTAGGGTTAGGGTTAGGGTTAGTGTTAGGTTTAGGGCTCGGTTTAGGGTACAGGTTAGGATTAGGGTACGTGTTAGGGTTAGGGTAGGGGTTAGGGTTAGGGTACGCGTTACGGTTAGGGTAGTTATTAAACCTATCCCACTCTCTAGATACCCCTTAGCACGTAAAGGAATATTATTTGGGGGTCCAGCCATGGAGAAGAGTTTAGACACTAAGATAATATAAGGAACACACACATTATAAAGAAATCACATTAGGATTCTCTTTTTAAGCTGTTCCTTAAAACACTAGTGCTTAGGAAATCTATTGGAGGCAGAAGCAGTCAAGGGTAGCCTAGGGTTAGAGTTAGGCTTAGGGTTAGGCTTTGGGTACGGCTTAGGGTACGAGTTCGGGGAGGGCTTCGGGTACGGCGTAGGGTATGGGTTAGGGTTAGGGTTAGGGTTAGTGTTAGGGTTAGGGCTCGGTTTAGGGTACGGGTTAGGATTAGGGTACGTGTTAGGGTTAGGGTAGGGGTTAGCGTTAGGGTACGCATTAGGGTTAGGTTAGTTATTAAACCTATCCCACTCTGTAGTTACCCCTTAGCACATAAAGGAATATTATTTGGGGGTCCAGCCATGGAGAAGAGTTTAGACACTAGGATAAGATAAGGAACACACCCATTATAAAGAAATCACATTAGGATTCTCTTTTTAAGCTGTTCCTTAAAACACTAGTGCTTAGGAAATCTATTGGAGGCAGAAGCAGTCAAGGGTAGCCTAGGGTTAGGGTTAGGCTTAGGGTTAGGCTTAGGGTACGGCTTAGGGTACGGGTTCGGGGAGGGCTTCGGGTACGGCGTAGGGTATGGGTTAGGGTTAGGGTTAGGGTTAGTGTTAGGGTTAGGGCTCGGTTTAGGGTACGGGTTAGGATTAGGGTACGTGTTAGGGTTAGGGTAGGGGTTAGGGTTAGGGTACACGTTAGGGTTAGGGTAGTTATTAAACCTATCCCACTCTCTAGATACACCTTAGCACGTAAAGGAATATTATTTGGGGGTCCAGCCATGGAGAAGAGTTTAGACACTAAGATAATAAAAGGAACACACCCATTATAAAGAAATCACTTTAGGATTCTCTTTTTAAGCTGTTCCTTAAAACACTAGTGCTTAGGAAATCTATTGGAGGCAGAAGCAGTCAAAGGTAGCCTAGGGTTAGGGTTAGGCTTAGGGTTAGGCTTAGGGTACGGCTTAGGGTACGGGTTCGGGGAGGGCTTCGGGTACGGCGTAGGGTATGGGTTAGGGTTAGGGTTAGGGTTAGTGTTAGGGTTAGGGCTCGGTTTAGGGTACGGGTTAGGATTAGGGTACGTGTTAGGGTTAGGGTAGGGGTTAGCGTTAGGGTATGCGTTAGGGTTAGGGTAGTTATTAAACCTATCCCACTCACTAGTTACCCCTTAGCACGTAAAGGAATATTATTTGGGGGTTCAGCCATGGAGAAGAGTTTAGACACTAGGATAAGATAAGGAACACACCCATTATAAAGAAATCACATTAGGATTCTCTTTTTAAGCTGTTCCTTAAAACACTAGTGCTTAGGAAATCTATTGGAGGCAGAAGCAGTCAAGGGTAGCCTAGGGTTAGGGTTAGGCTTAGGGTTAGGCTTAGGGTACGGCTTAGGGTACGTGTTCGGGGAGGGCTTCGGGTACGGCGTAGGGTATGGGTTAGGGTTAGGGTTACGGTTAGTGTTAGGGTTAGGGCTCGGTTTAGGGTGCGCTTTAGGATTAGGGTACGTGTTAGGGTTAGGGTAGGGGTTAGGGTTAGGGTACGCGTTACGGTTAGGGTAGTGATTAAACCTATCCCACTCTCTAGATACCCCTTAGCACGTAAAGGAATATTATTTGGGGGTCCAGCCATGGAGAAGAGTTTAGACACTAGGATAAGAGAAGGAACACACCCATTATAAAGAAATCACATTAGGATTCTCTTTTTAAGCTGTTCCTTAAAACACTAGTGCTTAGGAAATCTATTGGAGGCAGAAGCAGTCAAGGGTAGCCTAGTGTTAGGGTTAGGCTTAGGGTTAGGCTTAGGGTACGGCTTAGGGTACGGGTTCGGGGAGGGCTTCGGGTACGGCGTAGGGTATGGGTTAGGGTTAGGGATAGGGTTAGTGTTAGGGTTAGGGCTCGGTTTAGGGTACGGGTTAGGATTAGGGTACGTGTTAGGGTTAGGGTAGGGGTTAGCGTTAGGATACGCGTTAGGGTTAGGGTAGTGATTAAACGTATCCCACTCTCTCGATACCCCTTAGCACATAAAGGAATATTATTTGGGGGTCCAGCCATGGAGAAGAGTTTAGACACTAGGATAAGATAAGGAACACACCCATTATAAAGAAATCACATTAGGATTCTCTTTTTAAGCTGTTCCTTAAAACACTAGTGCTTAGGAAATCTATTGGAGGCAGAAGCAGTCAAGGGTAGCCTAGGGTTAGGGTTAGGCTTAGGGTTAGGCTTAGGGTACGGCTTAGAGTACGGGTTCGGGGAGGGCTGCGGGTACGGCGTAGGGTATGGGTTAGGGTTAGGGTTACGGTTAGTGTTAGGGTTAGGGCTCGGTTTAGGGTACGGTTTAGGATTAGGGTACGTGTTAGGGTTAGGGTAGGGGTGAGGGTTAGGTTACGCGTTAGGGTTAGGGTAGTTATTAAACCTATCCAACTCTCTAGATACCCCTTAGCACGTAAAGGAATATTATTTGAGGGGCCAGCCATGGAGAAGAGTTTAGACACTAGGATAAGATAAGGAACACACCCATTATAAAGAAATCACATTAGGATTCCCTTTTTATGCTGTTCCTTAAAACACTAGTGCTTAGGAAATCTATTGGAGGCAGAAGCAGTCAAGGGTAGCCTAGGGTTAGGGTTAGGCTTAGGGTTAGGCTTAGGGTACGGCTTAGGGTACGGGTTCGGGGACGGCTTCGGGTACGGCGTAGGGTATGGGTTAGGGTTAGGGTTAGGGTTAGTGTTAGGGTTAGGGCTCGGTTTAGGGTACGGGTTAGGATTAGGGTACGTGTTAGGGTTAGGGTAGGGGTTAGGGTTAGGGTACGCGTTAGGGTTAGGGTAGTTATTAAACCTATCCCACTCTCTAGATACCCCTTAGCACGAAAAGGAATATTATTTGTGGGTCCAGCCATGGAGAAGAGTTTAGACACTAGGATAAGATAAGGAACACACCTATTATAAAGAAATCACATTAGGATTCTCTTCTTAAGCTGTTCCTTAAAACACTAGTGCTTAGGAAATCTATTGGAGGCAGAAGCAGTCAAGGGTAGCCTAGCGTTAGTGTTAGGCTGAGGGTTAGGCTTAGGGTACGGCTTAGGGTACGGGTTCGGGGAAGGCTTCGGGTACGGCGTAGGGTATGGGTTAGGGTTAGGCTTATTGTTAGTGTTAGGGTTAGGGCTCGGTTTAGGGTACGTGTTAGCGTTAGGGTCGGGTTTAGGGTTAGGGTACGCATTAGAGTTAGGGTAGTTATTAAACCTATCCCACTCTCTAGATACCCCTTAGCACGTAAAGGAATATTATTTGGGGGTCCAGCCATGGACAAGAGTTTAGACACTAGGATAAGATAAGGAACACACCCATTATAAAGAAATCACATTGGGATTCTCTTTTTCTGCTGGTCCTTAAAACACTAGTGCTAAGGAAATCTATTGGAGGCAGAAGCAGTCAAGGGTTGCCTAGGGTTAGGGTTAGGCTTAGGGTTAGGCTTAGGGTACGGCTTAGGGTACGGGTTCGGGGAGGGCTTCGGGTACGGCGTAGGGTATGGGGTAGGGTTAGGTTTAGGGTTAGTGTTAGGGTTAGGGCTCGGTTTAGGGTACGGGTTAGGATTAGGGTACGTGTTAGGGTTAGGGTAGGGGTTAGGTTTAGGGTACACGTTAGGGTTAGGGTAGTTATTAAACCTATCCCACGCTCTCGATACCCTTTAGCACATAAAGGAATATTATTTGGGGGTCCAGCCATGGAGAAGACTTTAGACACTAGGATAAGATAAGGAACACACCCATTATAAAGAAATCACTTTAGGATTCTCTTTTTAAGCTGTTCCTTAAAACACTAGTGCTTAGGAAATCTATTGGAGGCAGAAGCAGTCAAGGGTAGCCTAGGGTTAGGGTTAGGCTTAGGGTTAGGCTTAGGGTACGGCTTAGGGTACGGGTTCGGGGAGGGCTTCGGGTACGGCGTAGGGTATGGGTTAGAGTTAGGGTTAGGGTTAGTGTTAGGGTTAGGTCTCGGTTTAAGTTACGGGTTAGGATTAGGGTACGTGTTAGGGTTAGTGTAGGGGTTAGGGTTAGGGTACGCGTTACGGTTAGGGTAGTGATTAAACCTATCCCACTCTCTAGATACCCATTAGCACGTAAAGGAATATTATTTGGGGGTCCACCAATGGAGAAGAGTTTAGACACTAAGATAATATAAGGAACACACACATTATAAAGAAATCACATTAGTATTCTCTTTTTAAGCTGTTCCTTAAAACACTAGTGCTTAGGAAATCTACTGGAGGCAGAAGCAGTCAAGGGTAGCCTAGGGTTAGGGTTAGGCTTAGGGTACGGTTTAGGGTAGGGGTTCGGGGAGGGCTTCGGGTACGGCGTAGGGTATGGGTTAGGGTTAGGGTTAGGGTTAGTGTTAGGGTTAGGGCTCGGTTTAGGGTACGGGTTAGGATTAGGGTACGTGTTAGGGTTAGGGTAGGGGTTAGCGTTAGGGTACGCGTTAGGGTTAGGGTAGTTATTAAACCTATCCCACTCTCTAGTTAACCCTTAGCACGTAAAGGAATATTATTTGGGGGTCCAGCCATGGAGAAGTGTTTAGACACTAGGATAAGGTAAGGAACACACCCATTATAAAGAAATCACTTTAGGATTCTCTTTTTAAGCTGTTCCTTAAAACACTAGTGCTTAGGAAATCTATTGGAGGCAGAAGCAGTCAAGGGTAGCCTAGGGTTAGGGTTAGGCTTAGGGTTAGGCTTAGGGTACGGCTTAGGGTACGGGTTCGGGGAGGGCTTCGGGTACGGCGTAGGGTATGGGTTAGGGTTAGGGTTAGCGTTAGTGTTAGGGTTAGTGCTCGGTTTAGGGTACGGGTTAGGATTAGGGTACGTGTTAGGGTTAGGGTACGGGTTAGGGTTAGGGTACGCGTTAGGCTTAGGGTAGTTATTAAACCTATCCCACTCTCTAGATACCCCTTAGCACGTAAAGGAATATTATTTGGGGGTCCACCAATGGAGAAGAGTTTAGACACTAAGATAATATAAGGAACACACACATTATAAAGAAATCACATTAGGATTCTCTTTTTAAGCTGTTCCTTAAAACACTAGTGCTTAGGAAATCTATTGGAGGCAGAAGCAGTCAAGGGTAGCCTAGGGTTAGGGTTAGGCTTAGGGTTAGGCTTAGGGTACGGCTTAGGGTACGGGTTCGGTGAGGGCTTCGGGTACGGCGTAGGGTATGGGTTAGGGTTAGGGTTATTTTAGTGTTAGGGTTAGGGCTCGGTTTAGGGTACGTGTTAGCGTTAGGGTCGGGTTTAGGGTTAGGGTACGCATTAGAGTTAGGGTAGTTATTAAACCTATCCCACTCTCTAGATACCCCTTAGCACGTAAAGGAATATTATTTGGGGGTCCAGCCATGGAGAAGAGTTTAGACACTAGGATAAGATAAGGAACACACCCATTATAAAGAAATCACATTGGGATTCTCTTTTTATGCTGGTCCTTAAAACACTAGTGCTTAGGAAATCTATTGGAGGCAGAAGCAGTCAAGGGTAGCCTAGGGTTAGGGTTAGGCTTAGGGTTAGGCTTAGGGTACGGCTTAGGGTACGGGTTCGGGGAGGGCTGCGGGTACGGCGTAGGGTATGGGTTAGGGTTAGGGTTACGGTTAGTGTTAGGGTTAGGGCTCGGTTTAGGGTACGGTTTAGGATTAGGGTACGTGTTAGGGTTAGGGTAGGGGTGAGGGTTAGGTTACGCGTTAGGGTTAGGGTAGTTATTAAACCTATCCAACTCTCTAGATACCCCTTAGCACGTAAAGGAATATTATTTGGGGGGCCAGCCATGGAGAAGAGTTTAGACACTAGGATAAGATAAGGAACACACCCATTATAAAGAAATCACATTAGGATTCCCTTTTTATGCTGTTCCTTAAAACACTAGTGCTTAGGAAATCTATTGGAGGCAGAAGCAGTCAAGGGTAGCCTAGGGTTAGGGTTAGGCTTAGGGTTAGGCTTAGGGTACGGCTTAGGGTACGGGTTCGGGGAGGGCTTCGGGTACGGCGTAGGGTATGGGTTAGGGTTAGGGTTAGGGTTAGTGTTAGGGTTAGGGCTCGGTTTAGGGTACGGGTTAGGATTAGGGTACGTGTTAGGGTTAGGGTAGGGGTTAGGGTTAGGGTACGCGTTAGGGTTAGGGTAGTTATTAAACCTATCCCACTCTCTAGATACCCCTTAGCACGAAAAGGAATATTATTTGTGGGTCCAGCCATGGAGAAGAGTTTAGACACTAGGATAAGATAAGGAACACACCTATTATAAAGAAATCACATTAGGATTCTCTTCTTAAGCTGTTCCTTAAAACACTAGTGCTTAGGAAATCTATTGGAGGCAGAAGCAGTCAAGGGTAGCCTAGCGTTAGTGTTAGGCTGAGGGTTAGGCTTAGGGTACGGCTTAGGGTACGGGTTCGGGGAAGGCTTCGGGTACAGCGTAGGGTATGGGTTAGGGTTAGGCTTATTGTTAGTGTTAGGGTTAGGGCTCGGTTTAGGGTACGTGTTAGCGTTAGGGTCGGGTTTAGGGTTAGGGTACGCATTAGAGTTAGGGTAGTTATTAAACCTATCCCACTCTCTAGATACCCCTTAGCACGTAAAGGAATATTATTTGGGGGTCCAGCCATGGACAAGAGTTTAGACACTAGGATAAGATAAGGAACACACCCATTATAAAGAAATCACATTGGGATTCTCTTTTTCTGCTGGTCCTTAAAACACTAGTGCTTAGGAAATCTATTGGAGGCAGAAGCAGTCAAGGGTTGCTTAGGGTTAGGGTTAGGCTTAGGGTTAGGCTTAGGGTACGGCTTAGGGTACGGGTTCGGGGAGGGCTTCGGGTACGGCGTAGGGTATGGGTTAGGGTTAGGTTTAGGGTTAGTGTTAGGGTTAGGGCTCGGTTTAGGGTACGGGTTAGGATTAGGGTACGTGTTAGGGTTAGGGTAGGGGTTAGGGTTAGGGTACGCGTTAGGGTTAGGGTAGTTATTAAACCTTTCCCAATCTCTAGATACCCATTAGCACGTAAAGGAATATTATTTGGGGGTCCAGCCATGGAGAAGAGTTTAGACACTAGGATAATATAAGGAACACACACATTATAAAGAAATCACATTAGGATTCTCTGTTTAAGCTGTTCCTTAAAACACTAGTGCTTAGGAAATCTATTGGAGGCAGAAGAAGTCAAGGGTAGCCTAGGGTTAGGTTTAGGCTTGGGGTTAGGCTTAGGGTACGGCTTAGGGTACGGGTTCGGGGAGGGGTTCGTTTACGGCGTAGGGTATGGGTTAGTGTTAGTGTTAGGGTTAGTGTTAGGGTTAGGGCTCCGTTTAGGGTACGGGTTAGGTTTAGTTTACGTGTTAGGGTTAGGGTAGGGGTTAGGGTTAGGGTACACATTAGGTTTAGGGTAGTTATTAAACCTATCCCACTCTCTATATACCCCTTAGCACGTAAAGGAATATTATTTGGGGGTCCAGGCATGGAGAAGAGTTTAGACACTAGGATAAGATAAGGAACACACCCATTATAAAGAAATCACATTAGGATTCTCGTTTTAAGCTGTTCCTTAAAACACTAGTGCTTAGGAAATCTATTGGAGGCAGAAGCAGTCAAGGGTAGCCTAGGGTTGGGGTTAGGCTTAGGGTTAGGCTTAGGGTACGGCTTAGGGTACGTGTTCCGGAAGGGCTTCGGGTACGGCGTAGGGTATGGGTTAGGGTTAGGGTTAGGGTTAGTGTTAGGGTTAGGGCTCGGTTTAGGGTACGGGTTAGGATTAGGGTACGTGTTAGGGTTAGGGTAGGGGTTAGGTTTAGGGTACACGTTAGGGTTAGGGTAGTTATTAAACCTATCCCACTCTCTCGATACCCCTTAGCACATAAAGGAATATTATTTGGGGGTCCAGCCATGGAGAAGACTTTAGACACTAGGATAAGATAAGGAACACACCCATTATAAAGAAATCACTTTAGGATTCTCTTTTTAAGCTGTTCCTTAAAACACTAGTGCTTAGGAAATCTATTGGAGGCAGAAGCAGTCAAGGGTAGCCTAGGGTTAGGGTTAGGCTTAGGGTTAGGCTTAGGGTACGGCTTAGGGTACGTTTTCGGGGAGGGCTTCGGGTACGGCGTAGGGTATGGGTTAGGGTTAGGGTTAGGGTTAGTGTTAGGGTTAGGGCTCGGTTTAAGTTACGGGTTAGGATTAGGGTACGTGTTAGGGTTAGGGTAGGGGTTAGGGTTAGGGTACGCGTTACGGTTAGGGTAGTGATTAAACCTATCCCACTCTCTAGATACCCATTAGCACGTAAAGGAATATTATTTGGGGGTCCACCAATGGAGAAGAGTTTAGACACTAAGATAATATAAGGAACACACACATTATAAAGAAATCACATTAGTATTCTCTTTTTAAGCTGTTCCTTAAAACACTAGTGCTTAGGAAATCTATTGGAGGCAGAAGCAGTCAAGGGTAGCCTAGGGTTAGGGTTAGGCTTAGGGTTAGGCTTAGGGTACGGTTTAGGGTAGGGGTTCGGGGAGGGCTTCGGGTACGGCGTAGGGTATGGGTTAGGGTTAGGGTTAGGGTTAGTGTTAGGGTTAGGGCTCGGTTTAGGGTACGGGTTAGGATTAGGGTACGTGTTAGGGTTAGGGTAGGGGTTAGCGTTAGGGTACGCGTTAGGGTTAGGGTAGTTATTAAACCTATCCCACTCTCTAGTTACCCCTTAGCACGTAAAGGAATATTATTTGGGGGTCCAGCCATGGAGAAGAGTTTAGACACTAGGATAAGATAAGGAACACACCCATTATAAAGAAATCACTTTAGGATTCTCTTTTTAAGCTGTTCCTTAAAACACTAGTGCTTAGGAAATCTATTGGAGGCAGAAGCAGTCAAGGGTAGCCTAGGGTTAGGGTTAGGCTTAGGGTTAGGCTTAGGGTACGGCTTAGGGTACGGGTTCGGGGAGGGCTTCGGGTACGGCGTAGGGTATGGGTTAGGGTTAGGGTTAGGGTTAGTGTTAGGGTTAGGGCTCGGTTTAGGGTACGGGTTAGGATTAGGGTACGTGTTAGGGTTAGGGTAGGGGTTAGCGTTAGGGTATGCGTTAGGGTTAGGGTAGTTATTAAACCTATCCCACTCACTAGTTACCCCTTAGCACGTAAAGGAATATTATTTGGGGGTCCAGCCATGGAGAAGAGTTTAGACACTAGGATAAGATAAGGAACACACCCATTATAAAGAAATCACATTAGGATTCTCTTTTTAAGCTGTTCCTTAAAACACTAGTGCTTAGGAAATCTATTGGAGGCAGAAGCAGTCAAGGGTAGCCTAGGGTTAGGGTTAGGCTTAGGGTTAGGCTTAGGGTACGGCTTAGGGTACGTGTTCGGGGAGGGCTTCGGGTACGGCGTAGGGTATGGGTTAGGGTTAGGGTTACGGTTAGTGTTAGGGTTAGGGCTCGGTTTAGGGTGCGCTTTAGGATTAGGGTACGTGTTAGGGTTAGGGTAGGGGTTAGGGTTAGGGTACGCGTTACGGTTAGGGTAGTGATTAAACCTATCCCACTCTCTAGATACCCCTTAGCACGTAAAGGAATATTATTTGGGGGTCCAGCCATGGAGAAGAGTTTAGACACTAGGATAAGAGAAGGAACACACCCATTATAAAGAAATCACATTAGGATTCTCTTTTTAAGCTGTTCCTTAAAACACTAGTGCTTAGGAAATCTATTGGAGGCAGAAGCAGTCAAGGGTAGCCTAGTGTTAGGGTTAGGCTTAGGGTTAGGCTTAGGGTACGGCTTAGGGTACGGGTTCGGGGAGGGCTTCGGGTACGGCGTAGGGTATGGGTTAGGGTTAGGGTTAGGGTTAGTGTTAGGGTTAGGGCTCGGTTTAGGGTACGGGTTAGGATTAGGGTACGTGTTAGGGTTAGGGTAGGGGTTAGCGTTAGGATACGCGTTAGGGTTAGGGTAGTGATTAAACGTATCCCACTCTCTCGATACCCCTTAGCACATAAAGGAATATTATTTGGGGGTCCAGCCATGGAGAAGAGTTTAGACACTAGGATAAGATAAGGAACACACCCATTATAAAGAAATCACATTAGGATTCTCTTTTTAAGCTGTTCCTTAAAACACTAGTGCTTAGGAAATCTATTGGAGGCAGAAGCAGTCAAGGGTAGCCTAGGGTTAGGGTTAGGCTTAGGGTTAGGCTTAGGGTACAGCTTAGAGTACGGGTTCGGGGAGGGCTGCGGGTACGGCGTAGGGTATGGGTTAGGGTTAGGGTTACGGTTAGTGTTAGGGTTAGGGCTCGGTTTAGGGTACGGTTTAGGATTAGGGTACGTGTTAGGGTTAGGGTAGGGGTGAGGGTTAGGTTACGCGTTAGGGTTAGGGTAGTTATTAAACCTATCCAACTCTCTAGATACCCCTTAGCACGTAAAGGAATATTATTTGAGGGGCCAGCCATGGAGAAGAGTTTAGACACTAGGATAAGATAAGGAACACACCCATTATAAAGAAATCACATTAGGATTCCCTTTTTATGCTGTTCCTTAAAACACTAGTGCTTAGGAAATCTATTGGAGGCAGAAGCAGTCAAGGGTAGCCTAGGGTTAGGGTTAGGCTTAGGGTTAGGCTTAGGGTACGGCTTAGGGTACGGGTTCGGGGAGGGCTTCGGGTACGGCGTAGGGTATGGGTTAGGGTTAGGGTTAGGGTTAGTGTTAGGGTTAGGGCTCGGTTTAGGGTACGGGTTAGGATTAGGGTACGTGTTAGGGTTAGGGTAGGGGTTAGGGTTAGGGTACGCGTTAGGGTTAGGGTAGTTATTAAACCTATCCCACTCTCTAGATACCCCTTAGCACGAAAAGGAATATTATTTGTGGGTCCAGCCATGGAGAAGAGTTTAGACACTAGGATAAGATAAGGAACACACCTATTATAAAGAAATCACATTAGGATTCTCTTCTTAAGCTGTTCCTTAAAACACTAGTGCTTAGGAAATCTATTGGAGGCAGAAGCAGTCAAGGGTAGCCTAGCGTTAGTGTTAGGCTGAGGGTTAGGCTTAGGGTACGGCTTAGGGTACGGGTTCGGGGAAGGCTTCGGGTACGGCGTAGGGTATGGGTTAGGGTTAGGCTTATTGTTAGTGTTAGGGTTAGGGCTCGGTTTAGGGTACGTGTTAGCGTTAGGGTCGGGTTTAGGGTTAGGGTACGCATTAGAGTTAGGGTAGTTATTAAACCTATCCCACTCTCTAGATACCCCTTAGCACGTAAAGGAATATTATTTGGGGGTCCAGCCATGGACAAGAGTTTAGACACTAGGATAAGATAAGGAACACACCCATTATAAAGAAATCACATTGGGATTCTCTTTTTCTGCTGGTCCTTAAAACACTAGTGCTTAGGAAATCTATTGGAGGCAGAAGCAGTCAAGGGTTGCCTAGGGTTAGGGTTAGGCTTAGGGTTAGGCTTAGGGTACGGCTTAGGGTACGGGTTCGGGTACGGCGTAGGGTATGGGGTAGGGTTAGGTTTAGGGTTAGTGTTAGGGTTAGGGCTCGGTTTAGGGTACGGGTTAGGATTAGGGTACGTGTTAGGGTTAGGGTAGGGGTTAGGTTTAGGGTACACGTTAGGGTTAGGGTAGTTATTAAACCTATCCCACGCTCTCGATACCCCTTAGCACATAAAGGAATATTATTTGGGGGTCCAGCCATGGAGAAGACTTTAGACACTAGGATAAGATAAGGAACACACCCATTATAAAGAAATCACTTTAGGATTCTCTTTTTAAGCTGTTCCTTAAAACACTAGTGCTTAGGAAATCTATTGGAGGCAGAAGCAGTCAAGGGTAGCCTAGGGTTAGGGTTAGGCTTAGGGTTAGGCTTAGGGTACGGCTTAGGGTACGGGTTCGGGGAGGGCTTCGGGTACGGCGTAGGGTATGGGTTAGAGTTAGGGTTAGGGTTAGTGTTAGGGTTAGGTCTCGGTTTAAGTTACGGGTTAGGATTAGGGTACGTGTTAGGGTTAGTGTAGGGGTTAGGGTTAGGGTACGCGTTACGGTTAGGGTAGTGATTAAACCTATCCCACTCTCTAGATACCCATTAGCACGTAAAGGAATATTATTTGGGGGTCCACCAATGGAGAAGAGTTTAGACACTAAGATAATATAAGGAACACACACATTATAAAGAAATCACATTAGTATTCTCTTTTTAAGCTGTTCCTTAAAACACTAGTGCTTAGGAAATCTACTGGAGGCAGAAGCAGTCAAGGGTAGCCTAGGGTTAGGGTTAGGCTTAGGGTTAGGCTTAGGGTACGGTTTAGGGTAGGGGTTCGGGGAGGGCTTCGGGTACGGCGTAGGGTATGGGTTAGGGTTAGGGTTAGGGTTAGTGTTAGGGTTAGGGCTCGGTTTAGGGTACGGGTTAGGATTAGGGTACGTGTTAGGGTTAGGGTAGGGGTTAGCGTTAGGGTACGCGTTAGGGTTAGGGTAGTTATTAAACCTATCCCACTCTCTAGTTAACCCTTAGCACGTAAAGGAATATTATTTGGGGGTCCAGCCATGGAGAAGACTTTAGACACTAGGATAAGATAAGGAACACACCCATTATAAAGAAATCACTTTAGGATTCTCTTTTTAAGCTGTTCCTTAAAACACTAGTGCTTAGGAAATCTATTGGAGGCAGAAGCAGTCAAGGGTAGCCTAGGGTTAGGGTTAGGCTTAGGGTTAGGCTTAGGGTACGGCTTAGGGTACGGGTTCGGGGAGGGCTTCGGGTACGGCGTAGGGTATGGGTTAGGGTTAGGGTTAGCGTTAGTGTTAGGGTTAGGGCTCGGTTTAGGGTACGGGTTAGGATTAGGGTACGTGTTAGGGTTAGGGTAGGGGTTAGGGTTAGGGTACGCGTTAGGCTTAGGGTAGTTATTAAACCTATCCCACTCTCTAGATACCCCTTAGCACGTAAAGGAATATTATTTGGGGGTCCAGCCATGGAGAAGACTTTAGACACTAAGATAATATAAGGAACACACACATTATAAAGAAATCACATTAGGATTCTCTTTTTAAGCTGTTCCTTAAAACACTAGTGCTTAGGAAATCTATTGGAGGCAGAAGCAGTCAAGGGTAGCCTAGGGTTAGGGTTAGGCTTAGGGTTAGGCTTAGGGTACGGCTTAGGGTACGTGTTCGGGGAGGGCTTCGGGTACGGCGTAGGGTATGGGTTAGGGTTAGGGTTACGGTTAGTGTTAGGGTTAGGGCTCGGTTTAGGGTACGCTTTAGGATTAGGGTACGTGTTAGGGTTAGGGTAGGGTTTAGGGTTAGGGTACGCGTTAGGGTTAGGCTAGTTATTAAACCTATCCCACTCTCTAGATACCCCTTAGCACGTAAAGGAATATTATTTGGGGGTCCACCAATGGAGAAGAGTTTAGACACTAAGATAATATAAGGAACACACACATTATAAAGAAATCACATTAGGATTCTCTTTTTAAGCTGTTCCTTAAAACACTAGTGCTTAGGAAATCTCTTGGAGGCAGAAGCAGTCAAGGGTAGCCTAGGGTTAGGGTTAGGCTTAGGGTTAGGCTTAGGGTACGGCTTAGGGTACGGGTTCGGTGAGGGCTTCGGGTACGGCGTAGGGTATGGGTTAGGGTTAGGGTTATTTTAGTGTTAGGGTTAGGGCTCGGTTTAGGGTACGTGTTAGCGTTAGGGTCGGGTTTAGGGTTAGGGTACGCATTAGAGTTAGGGTAGTTATTAAACCTATCCCACTCTCTAGATACCCCTTAGCACGTAAAGGAATATTATTTGGGGGTCCAGCCATGGAGAAGAGTTTAGACACTAGGATAAGATAAGGAACACACCCATTATAAAGAAATCACATTGGGATTCTCTTTTTATGCTGGTCCTTAAAACACTAGTGCTTAGGAAATCTATTGGAGGCAGAAGCAGTCAAGGGTTGCCTAGGGTTAGGGTTAGGCTTAGGGTTAGGCTTAGGGTACGGCTTAGGGTACGGGTTCGGGGAGGGCTTCGGGTACGGCGTAGGGTATGGGTTAGGGTTAGGGTTACGGTTAGTGTTAGGGTTAGGGCTCGGTTTAGGGTACGCTTTAGGATTAGGGTACGTGTTAGGGTTAGGGTAGGGTTTAGGGTTAGGGTACGCTTTAGGGTTAGGCTAGTTATTAAACCTATCCCACTCTCTAGATACCCCTTAGCACGTAAAGGAATATTATTTGGGGGTCCACCAATGGAGAAGAGTTTAGACACTAAGATAATATAAGGAACACACACATTATAAAGAAATCACATTAGGATTCTCTTTTTAAGCTGTTCCTTAAAACACTAGTGCTTAGGAAATCTATTGGAGGCAGAAGCAGTCAAGGGTAGCCTAGGGTTAGGGTTAGGCTTAGGGTTAGGCTTAGGGTACGGCTTAGGTTACGGGTTCGGTGAGGGCTTCGGGTACGGCGTAGGGTATGGGTTAGGGTTAGGGTTATTTTAGTGTTAGGGTTAGGGCTCGGTTTAGGGTACGTGTTAGCGTTAGGGTCGGGTTTAGGTTTAGGGTACGCATTACAGTTAGGGTAGTTATTAAACCTATCCCACTCTCTAGATACCCCTTAGCACGTAAAGGAATATTATTTGGGGGTCCAGCCATGGAGAAGAGTTTAGACACTAGGATAAGATAAGGAACACACCCATTATAAAGAAATCACATTGGGATTCTCTTTTTATGCTGGTCCTTAAAACACTAGTGCTTAGGAAATCTATTGGAGGCAGAAGCAGTCAAGGGTAGCCTAGGGTTAGGGTTAGGCTTAGGGTTAGGCTTAGGTTACGGCTTAGGGTACGGGTTCGGGGAGGGCTTCGGGTACGGCGTAGGGTATGGGTTAGGGTTAGGTTTAGGGTTAGTGTTAGGGTTAGGGCTCGGTTTAGGGTACGGGTTAGGATTAGGGTACGTGTTAGGGTTAGGGTAGGGGTTAGGGTTAGGGTACGCGTTAGGGTTAGGGTAGTTATTAAACCTATCCCACTCTCTAGATACCCCTTAGCACGAAAAGGAATATTATTTGTGGGTCCAGCCATGGAGAAGAGTTTAGACACTAGGATAAGATAAGGAACACACCTATTATAAAGAAATCACATTAGGATTCTCTTCTTAAGCTGTTCCTTAAAACACTAGTGCTTAGGAAATCTATTGGAGGCAGAAGCAGTCAAGGGTAGCCTAGCGTTAGTGTTAGGCTGAGGGTTAGGCTTAGGGTACGGCTTAGGGTACGGGTTCGGGGAAGGCTTCGGGTACGGCGTAGGGTATGGGTTAGGGTTAGGCTTATTGTTAGTGTTAGGGTTAGGGCTCGGTTTAGGGTACGTGTTAGCGTTAGGGTCGGGTTTAGGGTTAGGGTACGCATTAGAGTTAGGGTAGTTATTAAACCTATCCCACTCTCTAGATACCCCTTAGCACGTAAAGGAATATTATTTGGGGGTCCAGCCATGGACAAGAGTTTAGACACTAGGATAAGATAAGGAACACACCCATTATAAAGAAATCACATTGGGATTCTCTTTTTCTGCTGGTCCTTAAAACACTAGTGCTTAGGAAATCTATTGGAGGCAGAAGCAGTCAAGGGTTGCCTAGGGTTAGGGTTAGGCTTAGGGTTAGGCTTAGGGTACGGCTTAGGGTACGGGTTCGGGGAGGGCTTCGGGTACGGCGTAGGGTATGGGGTAGGGTTAGGTTTAGGGTTAGTGTTAGGGTTAGGGCTCGGTTTAGGGTACGGGTTAGGATTAGGGTACGTGTTAGGGTTAGGGTAGGGGTTAGGTTTAGGGTACACGTTAGGGTTAGGGTAGTTATTAAACCTATCCCACGCTCTCGATACCCCTTAGCACATAAAGGAATATTATTTGGGGGTCCAGCCATGGAGAAGACTTTAGACACTAGGATAAGATAAGGAACACACTCATTATAAAGAAATCACTTTAGGATTCTCTTTTTAAGCTGTTCCTTAAAACACTAGTGCTTAGGAAATCTATTGGAGGCAGAAGCAGTCAAGGGTAGCCTAGGGTTAGGGTTAGGCTTAGGGTTAGGCTTAGGGTACGGCTTAGGGTACGGGTTCGGGGAGGGCTTCGGGTACGGCGTAGGGTATGGGTTAGAGTTAGGGTTAGGGTTAGTGTTAGGGTTAGGTCTCGGTTTAAGTTACGGGTTAGGATTAGGGTACGTGTTAGGGTTAGTGTAGGGGTTAGGGTTAGGGTACGCGTTACGGTTAGGGTAGTGATTAAACCTATCCCACTCTCTAGATACCCATTAGCACGTAAAGGAATATTATTTGGGGGTCCACCAATGGAGAAGAGTTTAGACACTAAGATAATATAAGGAACACACACATTATAAAGAAATCACATTAGTATTCTCTTTTTAAGCTGTTCCTTAAAACACTAGTGCTTAGGAAATCTACTGGAGGCAGAAGCAGTCAAGGGTAGCCTAGGGTTAGGGTTAGGCTTAGGGTTAGGCTTAGGGTACGGTTTAGGGTAGGGGTTCGGGGAGGGCTTCGGGTACGGCGTAGGGTATGGGTTAGGGTTAGGGTTAGGGTTAGTGTTAGGGTTAGGGCTGGGTTTAGGGTACGGGTTAGGATTAGGGTACGTGTTAGGGTTAGGGTAGGGGTTAGCGTTAGGGTACGCGTTAGGGTTAGGGTAGTTATTAAACCTATCCCACTCTCTAGTTAACCCTTAGCACGTAAAGGAATATTATTTGGGGGTCCAGCCATGGAGAAGTGTTTAGACACTAGGATAAGATAAGGAACACACCCATTATAAAGAAATCACTTTAGGATTCTCTTTTTAAGCTGTTCCTTAAAACACTAGTGCTTAGGAAATCTATTGGAGGCAGAAGCAGTCAAGGGTAGCCTAGGGTTAGGGTTAGGCTTAGGGTTAGGCTTAGGGTACGGCTTAGGGTACGGGTTCGGGGAGGGCTTCGGGTACGGCGTAGGGTATGGGTTAGGGTTAGGGTTAGCGTTAGTGTTAGGGTTAGTGCTCCGTTTAGGGTACGGGTTAGGATTAGGGTACGTGTTAGGGTTAGGGTAGGGGTTAGGGTTAGGGTACGCGTTAGGCTTAGGGTAGTTATTAAACCTATCCCACTCTCTAGATACCCCTTAGCACGTAAAGGAATATTATTTGGGGGTCCAGCCATGGAGAAGACTTTAGACACTAAGATAATATAAGGAACACACACATTATAAAGAAATCACATTAGGATTCTCTTTTTAAGCTGTTCCTTAAAACACTAGTGCTTAGGAAATCTATTGGAGGCAGAAGCAGTCAAGGGTAGCCTAGGGTTAGGGTTAGGCTTAGGGTTAGGCTTAGGGTACGGCTTAGGGTACGTGTTCGGGGAGGGCTTCGGGTACGGCGTAGGGTATGGGTTAGGGTTAGGGTTACGGTTAGTGTTAGGGTTAGGGCTCGGTTTAGGGTACGCTTTAGGATTAGGGTACGTGTTAGGGTTAGGGTAGGGTTTAGGGTTAGGGTACGCGTTAGGGTTAGGCTAGTTATTAAACCTATCCCACTCTCTAGATACCCCTTAGCACGTAAAGGAATATTATTTGGGGGTCCACCAATGGAGAAGAGTTTAGACACTAAGATAATATAAGGAACACACACATTATAAAGAAATCACATTAGGATTCTCTTTTTAAGCTGTTCCTTAAAACACTAGTGCTTAGGAAATCTATTGGAGGCAGAAGCAGTCAAGGGTAGCCTAGGGTTAGGGTTAGGCTTAGGGTTAGGCTTAGGGTACGGCTTAGGGTACGGGTTCGGTGAGGGCTTCGGGTACGGCGTAGGGTATGGGTTAGGGTTAGGGTTATTTTAGTGTTAGGGTTAGGGCTCGGTTTAGGGTACGTGTTAGCGTTAGGGTCGGGTTTAGGGTTAGGGTACGCATTAGAGTTAGGGTAGTTATTAAACCTATCCCACTCTCTAGATACCCCTTAGCACGTAAAGGAATATTATTTGGGGGTCCAGCCATGGAGAAGAGTTTAGACACTAGGATAAGATAAGGAACACACCCATTATAAAGAAATCACATTGGGATTCTCTTTTTATGCTGGTCCTTAAAACACTAGTGCTTAGGAAATCTATTGGAGGCAGAAGCAGTCAAGGGTAGCCTAGGGTTAGGGTTAGGCTTAGGGTTAGGCTTAGGGTACGGCTTAGGGTACGGGTTCGGGGAGGGCTGCGGGTACGGCGTAGGGTATGGGTTAGGGTTAGGGTTACGGTTAGTGTTAGGGTTAGGGCTCGGTTTAGGGTACGGTTTAGGATTAGGGTACGTGTTAGGGTTAGGGTATGGGTGAGGGTTAGGTTACGCGTTAGGGTTAGGGTAGTTATTAAACCTATCCAACTCTCTAGATACCCCTTAGCACGTAAAGGAATATTATTTGGGGGGCCAGCCATGGAGAAGAGTTTAGACACTAGGATAAGATAAGGAACACACCCATTATAAAGAAATCACATTAGGATTCCCTTTTTATGCTGTTCCTTAAAACACTAGTGCTTAGGAAATCTATTGGAGGCAGAAGCAGTCAAGGGTAGCCTAGGGTTAGGGTTAGGCTTAGGGTTAGGCTTAAGGTACGGCTTAGGGTACGGGTTCGGGGAGGGCTTCGGGTACGGCGTAGGGTATGGGTTAGGGTTAGGGTTAGGGTTAGTGTTAGGGTTAGGGCTCGGTTTAGGGTACGGGTTAGGATTAGGGTACGTGTTAGGGTTAGGGTAGGGGTTAGGGTTAGGGTACGCGTTAGGGTTAGGGTAGTTATTAAACCTATCCCACTCTCTAGATACCCCTTAGCACGAAAAGGAATATTATTTGTGGGTCCAGCCATGGAGAAGAGTTTAGACACTAGGATAAGATAAGGAACACACCTATTATAAAGAAATCACATTAGGATTCTCTTCTTAAGCTGTTCCTTAAAACACTAGTGCTTAGGAAATCTATTGGAGGCAGAAGCAGTCAAGGGTAGCCTAGCGTTAGTGTTAGGCTGAGGGTTAGGCTTAGGGTACGGCTTAGGGTACGGCTTAGGGTACGGGTTCGGGGAAGGCTTCGGGTACAGCGTAGGGTATGGGTTAGGGTTAGGCTTATTGTTAGTGTTAGGGTTAGGGCTCGGTTTAGGGTACGTGTTAGCGTTAGGGTCGGGTTTAGGGTTAGGGTACGCATTAGAGTTAGGGTAGTTATTAAACCTATCCCACTCTCTAGATACCCCTTAGCACGTAAAGGAATATTATTTGGGGGTCCAGCCATGGACAAGAGTTTAGACACTAGGATAAGATAAGGAACACACCCATTATAAAGAAATCACATTGGGATTCTCTTTTTCTGCTGGTCCTTAAAACACTAGTGCTTAGGAAATCTATTGGAGGCAGAAGCAGTCAAGGGTTGCTTAGGGTTAGGGTTAGGCTTAGGGTTAGGCTTAGGGTACGGCTTAGGGTACGGGTTCGGGGAGGGCTTCGGGTACGGCGTAGGGTATGGGTTAGGGTTAGGTTTAGGGTTAGTGTTAGGGTTAGGGCTCGGTTTAGGGTACGGGTTAGGATTAGGGTACGTGTTAGGGTTAGGGTAGGGGTTAGGGTTAGGGTACGCGTTAGGGTTAGGGTAGTTATTAAACCTTTCCCAATCTCTAGATACCCATTAGCACGTAAAGGAATATTATTTGGGGGTCCAGCCATGGAGAAGAGTTTAGACACTAGGATAATATAAGGAACACACACATTATAAAGAAATCACATTAGGATTCTCTGTTTAAGCTGTTCCTTAAAACACTAGTGCTTAGGAAATCTATTGGAGGCAGAAGAAGTCAAGGGTAGCCTAGGGTTAGGTTTAGGCTTGGGGTTAGGCTTAGGGTACGGCTTAGGGTACGGGTTCGGGGAGGGGTTCGTTTACGGCGTAGGGTATGGGTTAGTGTTAGTGTTAGGGTTAGTGTTAGGGTTAGGGCTCCGTTTAGGGTACGGGTTAGGTTTAGTTTACGTGTTAGGGTTAGGGTAGGGGTTAGGGTTAGGGTACACATTAGGTTTAGGGTAGTTATTAAACCTATCCCACTCTCTATATACCCCTTAGCACGTAAAGGAATATTATTTGGGGGTCCAGGCATGGAGAAGAGTTTAGACACTAGGATAAGATAAGGAACACACCCATTATAAAGAAATCACATTAGGATTCTCGTTTTAAGCTGTTCCTTAAAACACTAGTGCTTAGGAAATCTATTGGAGGCAGAAGCAGTCAAGGGTAGCCTAGGGTTGGGGTTAGGCTTAGGGTTAGGCTTAGGGTACGGCTTAGGGTACGTGTTCCGGAAGGGCTTCGGGTACGGCGTAGGGTATGGGTTAGGGTTAGGGTTAGGGTTAGTGTTAGGGTTAGGGCTCGGTTTAGGGTACGGGTTAGGATTAGGGTACGTGTTAGGGTTAGGGTAGGGGTTAGGTTTAGGGTACACGTTAGGGTTAGGGTAGTTATTAAACCTATCCCACTCTCTCGATACCCCTTAGCACATAAAGGAATATTATTTGGGGGTCCAGCCATGGAGAAGACTTTAGACACTAGGATAAGATAAGGAACACACCCATTATAAAGAAATCACTTTAGGATTCTCTTTTTAAGCTGTTCCTTAAAACACTAGTGCTTAGGAAATCTATTGGAGGCAGAAGCAGTCAAGGGTAGCCTAGGGTTAGGGTTAGGCTTAGGGTTAGGCTTAGGGTACGGCTTAGGGTACGTTTTCGGGGAGGGCTTCGGGTACGGCGTAGGGTATGGGTTAGGGTTAGGGTTAGGGTTAGTGTTAGGGTTAGGGCTCGGTTTAAGTTACGGGTTAGGATTAGGGTACGTGTTAGGGTTAGGGTAGGGGTTAGGGTTAGGGTACGCGTTACGGTTAGGGTAGTGATTAAACCTATCCCACTCTCTAGATACCCATTAGCACGTAAAGGAATATTATTTGGGGGTCCACCAATGGAGAAGAGTTTAGACACTAAGATAATATAAGGAACACACACATTATAAAGAAATCACATTAGTATTCTCTTTTTAAGCTGTTCCTTAAAACACTAGTGCTTAGGAAATCTATTGGAGGCAGAAGCAGTCAAGGGTAGCCTAGGGTTAGGGTTAGGCTTAGGGTTAGGCTTAGGGTACGGTTTAGGGTAGGGGTTCGGGGAGGGCTTCGGGTACGGCGTAGGGTATGGGTTAGGGTTAGGGTTAGGGTTAGTGTTAGGGTTAGGGCTCGGTTTAGGGTACGGGTTAGGATTAGGGTACGTGTTAGGGTTAGGGTAGGGGTTAGCGTTAGGGTACGCGTTAGGGTTAGGGTAGTTATTAAACCTATCCCACTCTCTAGTTACCCCTTAGCACGTAAAGGAATATTATTTGGGGGTCCAGCCATGGAGAAGAGTTTAGACACTAGGATAAGATAAGGAACACACCCATTATAAAGAAATCACTTTAGGATTCTCTTTTTAAGCTGTTCCTTAAAACACTAGTGCTTAGGAAATCTATTGGAGGCAGAAGCAGTCAAGGGTAGCCTAGGGTTAGGGTTAGGCTTAGGGTTAGGCTTAGGGTACGGCTTAGGGTACGGGTTCGGGGAGGGCTTCGGGTACGGCGTAGGGTATGGGTTAGGGTTAGGGTTAGGGTTAGTGTTAGGGTTAGGGCTCGGTTTAGGGTACGGGTTAGGATTAGGGTACGTGTTAGGGTTAGGGTAGGGGTTAGCGTTAGGGTATGCGTTAGGGTTAGGGTAGTTATTAAACCTATCCCACTCACTAGTTACCCCTTAGCACGTAAAGGAATATTATTTGGGGGTCCAGCCATGGAGAAGAGTTTAGACACTAGGATAAGATAAGGAACACACCCATTATAAAGAAATCACATTAGGATTCTCTTTTTAAGCTGTTCCTTAAAACACTAGTGCTTAGGAAATCTATTGGAGGCAGAAGCAGTCAAGGGTAGCCTAGGGTTAGGGTTAGGCTTAGGGTTAGGCTTAGGGTACGGCTTAGGGTACGTGTTCGGGGAGGGCTTCGGGTACGGCGTAGGGTATGGGTTAGGGTTAGGGTTACGGTTAGTGTTAGGGTTAGGGCTCGGTTTAGGGTGCGCTTTAGGATTAGGGTACGTGTTAGGGTTAGGGTAGGGGTTAGGGTTAGGGTACGCGTTACGGTTAGGGTAGTGATTAAACCTATCCCACTCTCTAGATACCCCTTAGCACGTAAAGGAATATTATTTGGGGGTCCAGCCATGGAGAAGAGTTTAGACACTAGGATAAGAGAAGGAACACACCCATTATAAAGAAATCACATTAGGATTCTCTTTTTAAGCTGTTCCTTAAAACACTAGTGCTTAGGAAATCTATTGGAGGCAGAAGCAGTCAAGGGTAGCCTAGTGTTAGGGTTAGGCTTAGGGTTAGGCTTAGGGTACGGCTTAGGGTACGGGTTCGGGGAGGGCTTCGGGTACGGCGTAGGGTATGGGTTAGGGTTAGGGTTAGGGTTAGTGTTAGGGTTAGGGCTCGGTTTAGGGTACGGGTTAGGATTAGGGTACGTGTTAGGGTTAGGGTAGGGGTTAGCGTTAGGATACGCGTTAGGGTTAGGGTAGTGATTAAACGTATCCCACTCTCTCGATACCCCTTAGCACATAAAGGAATATTATTTGGGGGTCCAGCCATGGAGAAGAGTTTAGACACTAGGATAAGATAAGGAACACACCCATTATAAAGAAATCACATTAGGATTCTCTTTTTAAGCTGTTCCTTAAAACACTAGTGCTTAGGAAATCTATTGGAGGCAGAAGCAGTCAAGGGTAGCCTAGGGTTAGGGTTAGGCTTAGGGTTAGGCTTAGGGTACGGCTTAGAGTACGGGTTCGGGGAGGGCTGCGGGTACGGCGTAGGGTATGGGTTAGGGTTAGGGTTACGGTTAGTGTTAGGGTTAGGGCTCGGTTTAGGGTACGGTTTAGGATTAGGGTACGTGTTAGGGTTAGGGTAGGGGTGAGGGTTAGGTTACGCGTTAGGGTTAGGGTAGTTATTAAACCTATCCAACTCTCTAGATACCCCTTAGCACGTAAAGGAATATTATTTGAGGGGCCAGCCATGGAGAAGAGTTTAGACACTAGGATAAGATAAGGAACACACCCATTATAAAGAAATCACATTAGGATTCCCTTTTTATGCTGTTCCTTAAAACACTAGTGCTTAGGAAATCTATTGGAGGCAGAAGCAGTCAAGGGTAGCCTAGGGTTAGGGTTAGGCTTAGGGTTAGGCTTAGGGTACGGCTTAGGGTACGGGTTCGGGGAGGGCTTCGGGTACGGCGTAGTGTATGGGTTAGGGTTAGGGTTAGGGTTAGTGTTAGGGTTAGGGCTCGGTTTAGGGTACGGGTTAGGATTAGGGTACGTGTTAGGGTTAGGGTAGGGGTTAGGGTTAGGGTACGCGTTAGGGTTAGGGTAGTTATTAAACCTATCCCACTCTCTAGATACCCCTTAGCACGAAAAGGAATATTATTTGTGGGTCCAGCCATGGAGAAGAGTTTAGACACTAGGATAAGATAAGGAACACACCTATTATAAAGAAATCACATTAGGATTCTCTTCTTAAGCTGTTCCTTAAAACACTAGTGCTTAGGAAATCTATTGGAGGCAGAAGCAGTCAAGGGTAGCCTAGCGTTAGTGTTAGGCTGAGGGTTAGGCTTAGGGTACGGCTTAGGGTACGGGTTCGGGGAAGGCTTCGGGTACGGCGTAGGGTATGGGTTAGGGTTAGGCTTATTGTTAGTGTTAGGGTTAGGGCTCGGTTTAGGGTACGTGTTAGCGTTAGGGTCGGGTTTAGGGTTAGGGTACGCATTAGAGTTAGGGTAGTTATTAAACCTATCCCACTCTCTAGATACCCCTTAGCACGTAAAGGAATATTATTTGGGGGTCCAGCCATGGACAAGAGTTTAGACACTAGGATAAGATAAGGAACACACCCATTATAAAGAAATCACTTTAGGATTCTCTTTTTAAGCTGTTCCTTAAAACACTAGTGCTTAGGAAATCTATTGGAGGCAGAAGCAGTCAAGGGTAGCCTAGGGTTAGGGTTAGGCTTAGGGTTAGGCTTAGGGTACGGCTTAGGGTACGGGTTCGGGGAGGGCTTCGGGTACGGCGTAGGGTATGGGGTAGGGTTAGGTTTAGGGTTAGTGTTAGGGTTAGGGCTCGGTTTAGGGTACGGGTTAGGATTAGGGTACGTGTTAGGGTTAGGGTAGGGGTTAGGTTTAGGGTACACGTTAGGGTTAGGGTAGTTATTAAACCTATCCCACGCTCTCGATACCCCTTAGCACATAAAGGAATATTATTTGGGGGTCCAGCCATGGAGAAGACTTTAGACACTAGGATAAGATAAGGAACACACCCATTATAAAGAAATCACTTTAGGATTCTCTTTTTAAGCTGTTCCTTAAAACACTAGTGCTTAGGAAATCTATTGGAGGCAGAAGCAGTCAAGGGTAGCCTAGGGTTAGGGTTAGGCTTAGGGTTAGGCTTAGGGTACGGCTTAGGGTACGGGTTCGGGGAGGGCTTCGGGTACGGCGTAGGGTATGGGTTAGAGTTAGGGTTAGGGTTAGTGTTAGGGTTAGGTCTCGGTTTAAGTTACGGGTTAGGATTAGGGTACGTGTTAGGGTTAGTGTAGGGGTTAGGGTTAGGGTACGCGTTACGGTTAGGGTAGTGATTAAACCTATCCCACTCTCTAGATACCCATTAGCACGTAAAGGAATATTATTTGGGGGTCCACCAATGGAGAAGAGTTTAGACACTAAGATAATATAAGGAACACACACATTATAAAGAAATCACATTAGTATTCTCTTTTTAAGCTGTTCCTTAAAACACTAGTGCTTAGGAAATCTACTGGAGGCAGAAGCAGTCAAGGGTAGCCTAGGGTTAGGGTTAGGCTTAGGGTTAGGCTTAGGGTACGGTTTAGGGTAGGGGTTCGGGGAGGGCTTCGGGTACGGCGTAGGGTATGGGTTAGGGTTAGGGTTAGGGTTAGTGTTAGGGTTAGGGCTCGGTTTAGGGTACGGGTTAGGATTAGGGTACGTGTTAGGGTTAGGGTAGGGGTTAGCGTTAGGTTACGCGTTAGGGTTAGGGTAGTTATTAAACCTATCCCACTCTCTAGTTAACCCTTAGCACGTAAAGGAATATTATTTGGGGGTCCAGCCATGGAGAAGACTTTAGACACTAGGATAAGATAAGGAACACACCCATGATAAAGAAATCACTTTAGGATTCTCTTTTTAAGCTGTTCCTTAAAACACTAGTGCTTAGGAAATCTATTGGAGGCAGAAGCAGTGAAGGGTAGCCTAGGGTTAGGGTTAGGCTTAGGGTTAGGCTTAGGGTACGGCTTAGGGTACGGGTTCGGGGAGGGCTTCGGGTACGGCGTAGGGTATGGGTTAGGGTTAGGGTTAGCGTTAGTGTTAGGGTTAGGGCTCGGTTTAGGGTACGGGTTAGGATTAGGGTACGTGTTAGGGTTAGGGTAGGGGTTAGGGTTAGGGTACGCGTTAGGCTTAGGGTAGTTATTAAACCTATCCCACTCTCTAGATACCCCTTAGCACGTAAAGGAATATTATTTGGGGGTCCAGCCATGGAGAAGAGTTTAGACACTAGGATAAGATAAGGAACACACCCATTATAAAGAAATCACATTGGGATTCTCTTTTTATGCTGGTCCTTAAAACACTAGTGCTTAGGAAATCTATTGGAGGCAGAAGCAGTCAAGGGTAGCCTAGGGTTAGGGTTAGGCTTAGGGTTAGGCTTAGGGTACGGCTTAGGGTACGTGTTCGGGGAGGGCTTCGGGTACGGCGTAGGGTATGGGTTAGGGTTAGGGTTACGGTTAGTGTTAGGGTTAGGGCTCGGTTTAGGGTACGCTTTAGGATTAGGGTACGTGTTAGGGTTAGGGTAGGGTTTAGGGTTAGGGTACGCGTTAGGGTTAGGCTAGTTATTAAACCTATCCCACTCTCTAGATACCCCTTAGCACGTAAAGGAATATTATTTGGGGGTCCACCAATGGAGAAGAGTTTAGACACTAAGATAATATAAGGAACACACACATTATAAAGAAATCACATTAGGATTCTCTTTTTAAGCTGTTCCTTAAAACACTAGTGCTTAGGAAATCTATTGGAGGCAGAAGCAGTCAAGGGTAGCCTAGGGTTAGGGTTAGGCTTAGGGTTAGGCTTAGGGTACGGTTTAGGGTAGGGGTTCGGGGAGGGCTTCGGGTACGGCGTAGGGTATGGGTTAGGGTTAGGGTTATTTTAGTGTTTGGGTTAGGGCTCGGTTTAGGGTACGTGTTAGCGTTAGGGTCGGGTTTAGGGTTAGGGTACGCATTAGAGTTAGGGTAGTTATTAAACCTATCCCACTCTCTAGATACCCCTTAGCACGTAAAGGAATATTATTTGGGGGTCCAGCCATGGAGAAGAGTTTAGACACTAGGATAAGATAAGGAACACACCCATTATAAAGAAATCACATTGGGATTCTCTTTTTATGCTGGTCCTTAAAACACTAGTGCTTAGGAAATCTATTGGAGGCAGAAGCAGTCAAGGGTAGCCTAGGGTTAGGGTTAGGCTTAGGGTTAGGCTTAGGGTACGGCTTAGGGTACGTGTTCGGGGAGGGCTTCGGGTACGGCGTAGGGTATGGGTTAGGGTTAGGGTTACGGTTAGTGTTAGGGTTAGGGCTCGGTTTAGGGTACGCTTTAGGATTAGGGTACGTGTTAGGGTTAGGGTAGGGTTTAGGGTTAGGGTACGCGTTAGGGTTAGGCTAGTTATTAAACCTATCCCACTCTCTAGATACCCCTTAGCACGTAAAGGAATATTATTTGGGGGTCCACCAATGGAGAAGAGTTTAGACACTAAGATAATATAAGGAACACACACATTATAAAGAAATCACATTAGGATTCTCTTTTTAAGCTGTTCCTTAAAACACTAGTGCTTAGGAAATCTATTGGAGGCAGAAGCAGTCAAGGGTAGCCTAGGGTTAGGGTTAGGCTTAGGGTTAGGCTTAGGGTACGGTTTAGGGTAGGGGTTCGGGGAGGGCTTCGGGTACGGCGTAGGGTATGGGTTAGGGTTAGGGTTATTTTAGTGTTAGGGTTAGGGCTCGGTTTAGGGTACGTGTTAGCGTTAGGGTCGGGTTTAGGGTTAGGGTACGCATTAGAGTTAGGGTAGTTATTAAACCTATCCCACTCTCTAGATACCCCTTAGCACGTAAAGGAATATTATTTGGGGGTCCAGCCATGGAGAAGAGTTTAGACACTAGGATAAGATAAGGAACACACCCATTATAAAGAAATCACATTGGGATTCTCTTTTTATGCTGGTCCTTAAAACACTAGTGCTTAGGAAATCTATTGGAGGCAGAAGCAGTCAAGGGTAGCCTAGGGTTAGGGTTAGGCTTAGGGTTAGGCTTAGGGTACGGCTTAGGGTACGTGTTCGGGGAGGGCTTCGGGTACGGCGTAGGGTATGGGTTAGGGTTAGGGTTACGGTTAGTGTTAGGGTTAGGGCTCGGTTTAGGGTACGCTTTAGGATTAGGGTACGTGTTAGGGTTAGGGTAGGGTTTAGGGTTAGGGTACGCGTTAGGGTTAGGCTAGTTATTAAACCTATCCCACTCTCTAGATACCCCTTAGCACGTAAAGGAATATTATTTGGGGGTCCACCAATGGAGAAGAGTTTAGACACTAAGATAATATAAGGAACACACACATTATAAAGAAATCACATTAGGATTCTCTTTTTAAGCTGTTCCTTAAAACACTAGTGCTTAGGAAATCTATTGGAGGCAGAAGCAGTCAAGGGTAGCCTAGGGTTAGGGTTAGGCTTAGGGTTAGGCTTAGGGTACGGTTTAGGGTAGGGGTTCGGGGAGGGCTTCGGGTACGGCGTAGGGTATGGGTTAGGGTTAGGGTTATTTTAGTGTTAGGGTTAGGGCTCGGTTTAGGGTACGTGTTAGCGTTAGGGTCGGGTTTAGGGTTAGGGTACGCATTAGAGTTAGGGTAGTTATTAAACCTATCCCACTCTCTAGATACCCCTTAGCACGTAAAGGAATATTATTTGGGGGTCCAGCCATGGAGAAGAGTTTAGACACTAGGATAAGATAAGGAACACACCCATTATAAAGAAATCACATTGGGATTCTCTTTTTATGCTGGTCCTTAAAACACTAGTGCTTAGGAAATCTATTGGAGGCAGAAGCAGTCAAGGGTAGCCTAGGGTTAGGGTTAGGCTTAGGGTTAGGCTTAGGGTACGGCTTAGGGTACGTGTTCGGGGAGGGCTTCGGGTACGGCGTAGGGTATGGGTTAGGGTTAGGGTTACGGTTAGTGTTAGGGTTAGGGCTCGGTTTAGGGTACGCTTTAGGATTAGGGTACGTGTTAGGGTTAGGGTAGGGTTTAGGGTTAGGGTACGCGTTAGGGTTAGGCTAGTTATTAAACCTATCCCACTCTCTAGATACCCCTTAGCACGTAAAGGAATATTATTTGGGGGTCCACCAATGGAGAAGAGTTTAGACACTAAGATAATATAAGGAACACACACATTATAAAGAAATCACATTAGGATTCTCTTTTTAAGCTGTTCCTTAAAACACTAGTGCTTAGGAAATCTATTGGAGGCAGAAGCAGTCAAGGGTAGCCTAGGGTTAGGGTTAGGCTTAGGGTTAGGCTTAGGGTACGGCTTAGGGTACGGGTTCGGTGAGGGCTTCGGGTACGGCGTAGGGTATGGGTTAGGGTTAGGGTTATTTTAGTGTTAGGGTTAGGGCTCGGTTTAGGGTACGTGTTAGCGTTAGGGTCGGGTTTAGGGTTAGGGTACGCATTAGAGTTAGGGTAGTTATTAAACCTATCCCACTCTCTAGATACCCCTTAGCACGTAAAGGAATATTATTTGGGGGTCCAGCCATGGAGAAGAGTTTAGGCACTAGGATAAGATAAGGAACACACCCATTATAAAGAAATCACATTGGGATTCTCTTTTTATGCTGGTCCTTAAAACACTAGTGCTTAGGAAATCTATTGGAGGCAGAAGCAGTCAAGGGTTGCCTAGGGTTAGGGTTAGGCTTAGGGTTAGGCTTAGGGTACGGCTTAGGGTACGGGTTCGGGGAGGGCTTCGGGTACGGCGTAGGGTATGGGTTAGGGTTAGGGTTACGGTTAGTGTTAGGGTTAGGGCTCGGTTTAGGGTACGCTTTAGGATTAGGGTACGTGTTAGGGTTAGGGTAGGGTTTAGGGTTAGGGTACGCGTTAGGGTTAGGCTAGTTATTAAACCTATCCCACTCTCTAGATACCCCTTAGCACGTAAAGGAATATTATTTGGGGGTCCACCAATGGAGAAGAGTTTAGACACTAAGATAATATAAGGAACACACACATTATAAAGAAATCACATTAGGATTCTCTTTTTAAGCTGTTCCTTAAAACACTAGTGCTTAGGAAATCTATTGGAGGCAGAAGCAGTCAAGGGTAGCCTAGGGTTAGGGTTAGGCTTAGGGTTAGGCTTAGGGTACGGTTTAGGGTAGGGGTTCGGGGAGGGCTTCGGGTACGGCGTAGGGTATGGGTTAGGGTTAGGGTTATTTTAGTGTTAGGGTTAGGGCTCGGTTTAGGGTACGTGTTAGCGTTAGGGTCGGGTTTAGGGTTAGGGTACGCATTAGAGTTAGGGTAGTTATTAAACCTATCCCACTCTCTAGATACCCCTTAGCACGTAAAGGAATATTATTTGGGGGTCCAGCCATGGAGAAGAGTTTAGACACTAGGATAAGATAAGGAACACACCCATTATAAAGAAATCACATTGGGATTCTCTTTTTATGCTGGTCCTTAAAACACTAGTGCTTAGGAAATCTATTGGAGGCAGAAGCAGTCAAGGGTAGCCTAGGGTTAGGGTTAGGCTTAGGGTTAGGCTTAGGGTACGGCTTAGGGTACGTGTTCGGGGAGGGCTTCGGGTACGGCGTAGGGTATGGGTTAGGGTTAGGGTTACGGTTAGTGTTAGGGTTAGGGCTCGGTTTAGGGTACGCTTTAGGATTAGGGTACGTGTTAGGGTTAGGGTAGGGTTTAGGGTTAGGGTACGCGTTAGGGTTAGGCTAGTTATTAAACCTATCCCACTCTCTAGATACCCCTTAGCACGTAAAGGAATATTATTTGGGGGTCCACCAATGGAGAAGAGTTTAGACACTAAGATAATATAAGGAACACACACATTATAAAGAAATCACATTAGGATTCTCTTTTTAAGCTGTTCCTTAAAACACTAGTGCTTAGGAAATCTATTGGAGGCAGAAGCAGTCAAGGGTAGCCTAGGGTTAGGGTTAGGCTTAGGGTTAGGCTTAGGGTACGGTTTAGGGTAGGGGTTCGGGGAGGGCTTCGGGTACGGCGTAGGGTATGGGTTAGGGTTAGGGTTATTTTAGTGTTAGGGTTAGGGCTCGGTTTAGGGTACGTGTTAGCGTTAGGGTCGGGTTTAGGGTTAGGGTACGCATTAGAGTTAGGGTAGTTATTAAACCTATCCCACTCTCTAGATACCCCTTAGCACGTAAAGGAATATTATTTGGGGGTCCAGCCATGGAGAAGAGTTTAGACACTAGGATAAGATAAGGAACACACCCATTATAAAGAAATCACATTGGGATTCTCTTTTTATGCTGGTCCTTAAAACACTAGTGCTTAGGAAATCTATTGGAGGCAGCAGTCAAGGGTAGCCTAGGGTTAGGGTTAGGCTTAGGGTTAGGCTTAGGGTACGGCTTAGGGTACGTGTTCGGGGAGGGCTTCGGGTACGGCGTAGGGTATGGGTTAGGGTTAGGGTTACGGTTAGTGTTAGGGTTAGGGCTCGGTTTAGGGTACGCTTTAGGATTAGGGTACGTGTTAGGGTT
Source organism: Balaenoptera physalus (assembly GCF_965194825.1). Taxonomy (NCBI): domain Eukaryota; kingdom Metazoa; phylum Chordata; class Mammalia; order Artiodactyla; family Balaenopteridae; genus Balaenoptera; species Balaenoptera physalus. Next base: position 144,915 of record NW_028125508.1, on the reverse strand, counting down.
AGGGTAGGGTTTAGGGTTAGGGTACGCGTTAGGGTTAGGCTAGTTATTAAACCTATCCCACTCTCTAGATACCCCTTAGCACGTAAAGGAATATTATTTGGGGGTCCACCAATGGAGAAGAGTTTAGACACTAAGATAATATAAGGAACACACACATTATAAAGAAATCACATTAGGATTCTCTTTTTAAGCTGTTCCTTAAAACACTAGTGCTTAGGAAATCTATTGGAGGCAGAAGCAGTCAAGGGTAGCCTAGGGTTAGGGTTAGGCTTAGGGTTAGGCTTAGGGTACGGTTTAGGGTAGGGGTTCGGGGAGGGCTTCGGGTACGGCGTAGGGTATGGGTTAGGGTTAGGGTTATTTTAGTGTTAGGGTTAGGGCTCGGTTTAGGGTACGTGTTAGCGTTAGGGTCGGGTTTAGGGTTAGGGTACGCATTAGAGTTAGGGTAGTTATTAAACCTATCCCACTCTCTAGATACCCCTTAGCACGTAAAGGAATATTATTTGGGGGTCCAGCCATGGAGAAGAGTTTAGACACTAGGATAAGATAAGGAACACACCCATTATAAAGAAATCACATTGGGATTCTCTTTTTATGCTGGTCCTTAAAACACTAGTGCTTAGGAAATCTATTGGAGGCAGAAGCAGTCAAGGGTAGCCTAGGGTTAGGGTTAGGCTTAGGGTTAGGCTTAGGGTACGGCTTAGGGTACGTGTTCGGGGAGGGCTTCGGGTACGGCGTAGGGTATGGGTTAGGGTTAGGGTTACGGTTAGTGTTAGGGTTAGGGCTCGGTTTAGGGTACGCTTTAGGATTAGGGTACGTGTTAGGGTTAGGGTAGGGTTTAGGGTTAGGGTACGCGTTAGGGTTAGGCTAGTTATTAAACCTATCCCACTCTCTAGATACCCCTTAGCACGTAAAGGAATATTATTTGGGGGTCCACCAATGGAGAAGAGTTTAGACACTAAGATAATATAAGGAACACACACATTATAAAGAAATCACATTAGGATTCTCTTTTTAAGCTGTTCCTTAAAACACTAGTGCTTAGGAAATCTATTGGAGGCAGAAGCAGTCAAGGGTAGCCTAGGGTTAGGGTTAGGCTTAGGGTTAGGCTTAGGGTACGGCTTAGGGTACGGGTTCGGTGAGGGCTTCGGGTACGGCGTAGGGTATGGGTTAGGGTTAGGGTTATTTTAGTGTTAGGGTTAGGGCTCGGTTTAGGGTACGTGTTAGCGTTAGGGTCGGGTTTAGGGTTAGGGTACGCATTAGAGTTAGGGTAGTTATTAAACCTATCCCACTCTCTAGATACCCCTTAGCACGTAAAGGAATATTATTTGGGGGTCCAGCCATGGAGAAGAGTTTAGGCACTAGGATAAGATAAGGAACACACCCATTATAAAGAAATCACATTGGGATTCTCTTTTTATGCTGGTCCTTAAAACACTAGTGCTTAGGAAATCTATTGGAGGCAGAAGCAGTCAAGGGTTGCCTAGGGTTAGGGTTAGGCTTAGGGTTAGGCTTAGGGTACGGCTTAGGGTACGGGTTCGGGGAGGGCTTCGGGTACGGCGTAGGGTATGGGTTAGGGTTAGGGTTACGGTTAGTGTTAGGGTTAGGGCTCGGTTTAGGGTACGCTTTAGGATTAGGGTACGTGTTAGGGTTAGGGTAGGGTTTAGGGTTAGGGTACGCGTTAGGGTTAGGCTAGTTATTAAACCTATCCCACTCTCTAGATACCCCTTAGCACGTAAAGGAATATTATTTGGGGGTCCACCAATGGAGAAGAGTTTAGACACTAAGATAATATAAGGAACACACACATTATAAAGAAATCACATTAGGATTCTCTTTTTAAGCTGTTCCTTAAAACACTAGTGCTTAGGAAATCTATTGGAGGCAGAAGCAGTCAAGGGTAGCCTAGGGTTAGGGTTAGGCTTAGGGTTAGGCTTAGGGTACGGTTTAGGGTAGGGGTTCGGGGAGGGCTTCGGGTACGGCGTAGGGTATGGGTTAGGGTTAGGGTTATTTTAGTGTTAGGGTTAGGGCTCGGTTTAGGGTACGTGTTAGCGTTAGGGTCGGGTTTAGGGTTAGGGTACGCATTAGAGTTAGGGTAGTTATTAAACCTATCCCACTCTCTAGATACCCCTTAGCACGTAAAGGAATATTATTTGGGGGTCCAGCCATGGAGAAGAGTTTAGACACTAGGATAAGATAAGGAACACACCCATTATAAAGAAATCACATTGGGATTCTCTTTTTATGCTGGTCCTTAAAACACTAGTGCTTAGGAAATCTATTGGAGGCAGAAGCAGTCAAGGGTAGCCTAGGGTTAGGGTTAGGCTTAGGGTTAGGCTTAGGGTACGGCTTAGGGTACGTGTTCGGGGAGGGCTTCGGGTACGGCGTAGGGTATGGGTTAGGGTTAGGGTTACGGTTAGTGTTAGGGTTAGGGCTCGGTTTAGGGTACGCTTTAGGATTAGGGTACGTGTTAGGGTTAGGGTAGGGTTTAGGGTTAGGGTACGCGTTAGGGTTAGGCTAGTTATTAAACCTATCCCACTCTCTAGATACCCCTTAGCACGTAAAGGAATATTATTTGGGGGTCCACCAATGGAGAAGAGTTTAGACACTAAGATAATATAAGGAACACACACATTATAAAGAAATCACATTAGGATTCTCTTTTTAAGCTGTTCCTTAAAACACTAGTGCTTAGGAAATCTATTGGAGGCAGAAGCAGTCAAGGGTAGCCTAGGGTTAGGGTTAGGCTTAGGGTTAGGCTTAGGGTACGGTTTAGGGTAGGGGTTCGGGGAGGGCTTCGGGTACGGCGTAGGGTATGGGTTAGGGTTAGGGTTATTTTAGTGTTAGGGTTAGGGCTCGGTTTAGGGTACGTGTTAGCGTTAGGGTCGGGTTTAGGGTTAGGGTACGCATTAGAGTTAGGGTAGTTATTAAACCTATCCCACTCTCTAGATACCCCTTAGCACGTAAAGGAATATTATTTGGGGGTCCAGCCATGGAGAAGAGTTTAGACACTAGGATAAGATAAGGAACACACCCATTATAAAGAAATCACATTGGGATTCTCTTTTTATGCTGGTCCTTAAAACACTAGTGCTTAGGAAATCTATTGGAGGCAGAAGCAGTCAAGGGTAGCCTAGGGTTAGGGTTAGGCTTAGGGTTAGGCTTAGGGTACGGCTTAGGGTACGTGTTCGGGGAGGGCTTCGGGTACGGCGTAGGGTATGGGTTAGGGTTAGGGTTACGGTTAGTGTTAGGGTTAGGGCTCGGTTTAGGGTACGCTTTAGGATTAGGGTACGTGTTAGGGTTAGGGTAGGGTTTAGGGTTAGGGTACGCGTTAGGGTTAGGCTAGTTATTAAACCTATCCCACTCTCTAGATACCCCTTAGCACGTAAAGGAATATTATTTGGGGGTCCACCAATGGAGAAGAGTTTAGACACTAAGATAATATAAGGAACACACACATTATAAAGAAATCACATTAGGATTCTCTTTTTAAGCTGTTCCTTAAAACACTAGTGCTTAGGAAATCTATTGGAGGCAGAAGCAGTCAAGGGTAGCCTAGGGTTAGGGTTAGGCTTAGGGTTAGGCTTAGGGTACGGTTTAGGGTAGGGGTTCGGGGAGGGCTTCGGGTACGGCGTAGGGTATGGGTTAGGGTTAGGGTTATTTTAGTGTTAGGGTTAGGGCTCAGTTTAGGGTACGTGTTAGCGTTAGGGTCGGGTTTAGGGTTAGGGTACGCATTAGAGTTAGGGTAGTTATTAAACCTATCCCACTCTCTAGATACCCCTTAGCACGTAAAGGAATATTATTTGGGGGTCCAGCCATGGAGAAGAGTTTAGACACTAGGATAAGATAAGGAACACACCCATTATAAAGAAATCACATTGGGATTCTCTTTTTATGCTGGTCCTTAAAACACTAGTGCTTAGGAAATCTATTGGAGGCAGAAGCAGTCAAGGGTAGCCTAGGGTTAGGGTTAGGCTTAGGGTTAGGCTTAGGGTACGGCTTAGGGTACGTGTTCGGGGAGGGCTTCGGGTACGGCGTAGGGTATGGGTTAGGGTTAGGGTTACGGTTAGTGTTAGGGTTAGGGCTCGGTTTAGGGTACGCTTTAGGATTAGGGTACGTGTTAGGGTTAGGGTAGGGTTTAGGGTTAGGGTACGCGTTAGGGTTAGGCTAGTTATTAAACCTATCCCACTCTCTAGATACCCCTTAGCACGTAAAGGAATATTATTTGGGGGTCCACCAATGGAGAAGAGTTTAGACACTAAGATAATATAAGGAACACACACATTATAAAGAAATCACATTAGGATTCTCTTTTTAAGCTGTTCCTTAAAACACTAGTGCTTAGGAAATCTATTGGAGGCAGAAGCAGTCAAGGGTAGCCTAGGGTTAGGGTTAGGCTTAGGGTTAGGCTTAGGGTACGGCTTAGGGTACGGGTTCGGTGAGGGCTTCGGGTACGGCGTAGGGTATGGGTTAGGGTTAGGGTTATTTTAGTGTTAGGGTTAGGGCTCGGTTTAGGGTACGTGTTAGCGTTAGGGTCGGGTTTAGGGTTAGGGTACGCATTAGAGTTAGGGTAGTTATTAAACCTATCCCACTCTCTAGATACCCCTTAGCACGTAAAGGAATATTATTTGGGGGTCCAGCCATGGAGAAGAGTTTAGGCACTAGGATAAGATAAGGAACACACCCATTATAAAGAAATCACATTGGGATTCTCTTTTTATGCTGGTCCTTAAAACACTAGTGCTTAGGAAATCTATTGGAGGCAGAAGCAGTCAAGGGTTGCCTAGGGTTAGGGTTAGGCTTAGGGTTAGGCTTAGGGTACGGCTTAGGGTACGGGTTCGGGGAGGGCTTCGGGTACGGCGTAGGGTATGGGTTAGGGTTAGGGTTACGGTTAGTGTTAGGGTTAGGGCTCGGTTTAGGGTACGCTTTAGGATTAGGGTACGTGTTAGGGTTAGGGTAGGGTTTAGGGTTAGGGTACGCGTTAGGGTTAGGCTAGTTATTAAACCTATCCCACTCTCTAGATACCCCTTAGCACGTAAAGGAATATTATTTGGGGGTCCACCAATGGAGAAGAGTTTAGACACTAAGATAATATAAGGAACACACACATTATAAAGAAATCACATTAGGATTCTCTTTTTAAGCTGTTCCTTAAAACACTAGTGCTTAGGAAATCTATTGGAGGCAGAAGCAGTCAAGGGTAGCCTAGGGTTAGGGTTAGGCTTAGGGTTAGGCTTAGGGTACGGTTTAGGGTACGGGTTCGGTGAGGGCTTCGGGTACGGCGTAGGGTATGGGTTAGGGTTAGGGTTATTTTAGTGTTAGGGTTAGGGCTCGGTTTAGGGTACGTGTTAGCGTTAGGGTCGGGTTTAGGGTTAGGGTACGCATTAGAGTTAGGGTAGTTATTAAACCTATCCCACTCTCTAGATACCCCTTAGCACGTAAAGGAATATTATTTGGGGGTCCAGCCATGGAGAAGAGTTTAGGCACTAGGATAAGATAAGGAACACACCCATTATAAAGAAATCACATTGGGATTCTCTTTTTATGCTGGTCCTTAAAACACTAGTGCTTAGGAAATCTATTGGAGGCAGAAGCAGTCAAGGGTTGCCTAGGGTTAGGGTTAGGCTTAGGGTTAGGCTTAGGGTACGGCTTAGGGTACGGGTTCGGGGAGGGCTTCGGGTACGGCGTAGGGTATGGGTTAGGGTTAGGGTTACGGTTAGTGTTAGGGTTAGGGCTCGGTTTAGGGTACGCTTTAGGATTAGGGTACGTGTTAGGGTTAGGGTAGGGTTTAGGGTTAGGGTACGCGTTAGGGTTAGGCTAGTTATTAAACCTATCCCACTCTCTAGATACCCCTTAGCACGTAAAGGAATATTATTTGGGGGTCCACCAATGGAGAAGAGTTTAGACACTAAGATAATATAAGGAACACACACATTATAAAGAAATCACATTAGGATTCTCTTTTTAAGCTGTTCCTTAAAACACTAGTGCTTAGGAAATCTATTGGAGGCAGAAGCAGTCAAGGGTAGCCTAGGGTTAGGGTTAGGCTTAGGGTTAGGCTTAGGGTACGGTTTAGGGTAGGGGTTCGGGGAGGGCTTCGGGTACGGCGTAGGGTATGGGTTAGGGTTAGGGTTATTTTAGTGTTAGGGTTAGGGCTCGGTTTAGGGTACGTGTTAGCGTTAGGGTCGGGTTTAGGGTTAGGGTACGCATTAGAGTTAGGGTAGTTATTAAACCTATCCCACTCTCTAGATACCCCTTAGCACGTAAAGGAATATTATTTGGGGGTCCAGGCATGGAGAAGAGTTTAGACACTAGGATAAGATAAGGAACACACCCATTATAAAGAAATCAAATTAGGATTCTCGTTTTAAGCTGTTCCTTAAAACACTAGTGCTTAGGAAATCTATTGGAGGCAGAAGCAGTCAAGGGTATCCTAGGGTTGGGGTTAGGCTTAGGGTTAGGCTTAGGGTACGGCTTAGGGTACGTGTTCCGGAAGGGCTTCGGGTACGGCGTAGGGTATGGGTTAGGGTTATGGTTAGGGTTAGTGTTAGGGTTAGGGCTCGGTTTAGGGTACGGGTTAGGATTAGGGTACGTGTTAGGGTTAGGGTAGGGGTTAGGTTTAGGGTACACGTTAGGGTTAGGGTAGTTATTAAACCTATCCCACTCTCTCGATACCCCTTAGCACATAAAGGAATATTATTTGGGGGTCCAGCCATGGAGAAGACTTTAGACACTAGGATAAGATAAGGAACACACCCATTATAAAGAAATCACTTTAGGATTCTCTTTTTAAGCTGTTCCTTAAAACACTAGTGCTTAGGAAATCTATTGGAGGCAGAAGCAGTCAAGGGTAGCCTAGGGTTAGGGTTAGGCTTAGGGTTAGGCTTAGGGTACGGCTTAGGGTACGTTTTCGGGGAGGGCTTCGGGTACGGCGTAGGGTATGGGTTAGGGTTAGGGTTAGGGTTAGTGTTAGGGTTAGGGCTCGGTTTAAGTTACGGGTTAGGATTAGGGTACGTGTTAGGGTTAGGGTAGGGGTTAGGGTTAGGGTACGCGTTACGGTTAGGGTAGTGATTAAACCTATCCCACTCTCTAGATACCCCTTAGCACGTAAAGGAATATTATTTGGGGGTCCACCAATGGAGAAGAGTTTAGACACTAAGATAATATAAGGAACACACACATTATAAAGAAATCACATTAGTATTCTCTTTTTAAGCTGTTCCTTAAAACACTAGTGCTTAGGAAATCTATTGGAGGCAGAAGCAGTCAAGGGTAGCCTAGGGTTAGGGTTAGGCTTAGGGTTAGGCTTAGGGTACGGTTTAGGGTAGGGGTTCGGGGAGGGCTTCGGGTACGGCGTAGGGTATGGGTTAGGGTTAGGGTTAGGGTTAGTGTTAGGGTTAGGGCTCGGTTTAGGGTACGGGTTAGGATTAGGGTACGTGTTAGGGTTAGGGTAGGGGTTAGCGTTAGGGTACGCGTTAGGGTTAGGGTAGTTATTAAACCTATCCCACTCTCTAGTTACCCCTTAGCACGTAAAGGAATATTATTTGGGGGTCCAGCCATGGAGAAGAGTTTAGACACTAGGATAAGATAAGGAACACACCCATTATAAAGAAATCACTTTAGGATTCTCTTTTTAAGCTGTTCCTTAAAACACTAGTGCTTAGGAAATCTATTGGAGGCAGAAGCAGTCAAGGGTAGCCTAGGGTTAGGGTTAGGCTTAGGGTTAGGCTTAGGGTACGGCTTAGGGTACGGGTTCGGGGAGGGCTTCGGGTACGGCGTAGGGTATGGGTTAGGGTTAGGGTTAGGGTTAGTGTTAGGGTTAGGGCTCGGTTTAGGGTACGGGTTAGGATTAGGGTACGTGTTAGGGTTAGGGTAGGGGTTAGCGTTAGGGTATGCGTTAGGGTTAGGGTAGTTATTAAACCTATCCCACTCACTAGTTACCCCTTAGCACGTAAAGGAATATTATTTGGGGGTCCAGCCATGGAGAAGAGTTTAGACACTAGGATAAGATAAGGAACACACCCATTATAAAGAAATCACATTAGGATTCTCTTTTTAAGCTGTTCCTTAAAACACTAGTGCTTAGGAAATCTATTGGAGGCAGAAGCAGTCAAGGGTAGCCTAGGGTTAGGGTTAGGCTTAGGGTTAGGCTTAGGGTACGGCTTAGGGTACGTGTTCGGGGAGGGCTTCGGGTACGGCGTAGGGTATGGGTTAGGGTTAGGGTTACGGTTAGTGTTAGGGTTAGGGCTCGGTTTAGGGTGCGCTTTAGGATTAGGGTACGTGTTAGGGTTAGGGTAGGGGTTAGGGTTAGGGTACGCGTTACGGTTAGGGTAGTGATTAAACCTATCCCACTCTCTAGATACCCCTTAGCACGTAAAGGAATATTATTTGGGGGTCCAGCCATGGAGAAGAGTTTAGACACTAGGATAAGAGAAGGAACACACCCATTATAAAGAAATCACATTAGGATTCTCTTTTTAAGCTGTTCCTTAAAACACTAGTGCTTAGGAAATCTATTGGAGGCAGAAGCAGTCAAGGGTAGCCTAGTGTTAGGGTTAGGCTTAGGGTTAGGCTTAGGGTACGGCTTAGGGTACGGGTTCGGGGAGGGCTTCGGGTACGGCGTAGGGTATGGGTTAGGGTTAGGGTTAGGGTTAGTGTTAGGGTTAGGGCTCGGTTTAGGGTACGGGTTAGGATTAGGGTACGTGTTAGGGTTAGGGTAGGGGTTAGCGTTAGGATACGCGTTAGGGTTAGGGTAGTGATTAAACGTATCCCACTCTCTCGATACCCCTTAGCACATAAAGGAATATTATTTGGGGGTCCAGCCATGGAGAAGAGTTTAGACACTAGGATAAGATAAGGAACACACCCATTATAAAGAAATCACATTAGGATTCTCTTTTTAAGCTGTTCCTTAAAACACTAGTGCTTAGGAAATCTATTGGAGGCAGAAGCAGTCAAGGGTAGCCTAGGGTTAGGGTTAGGCTTAGGGTTAGGCTTAGGGTACGGCTTAGAGTACGGGTTCGGGGAGGGCTGCGGGTACGGCGTAGGGTATGGGTTAGGGTTAGGGTTACGGTTAGTGTTAGGGTTAGGGCTCGGTTTAGGGTACGGTTTAGGATTAGGGTACGTGTTAGGGTTAGGGTAGGGGTGAGGGTTAGGTTACGCGTTAGGGTTAGGGTAGTTATTAAACCTATCCAACTCTCTAGATACCCCTTAGCACGTAAAGGAATATTATTTGAGGGGCCAGCCATGGAGAAGAGTTTAGACACTAGGATAAGATAAGGAACACACCCATTATAAAGAAATCACATTAGGATTCCCTTTTTATGCTGTTCCTTAAAACACTAGTGCTTAGGAAATCTATTGGAGGCAGAAGCAGTCAAGGGTAGCCTAGGGTTAGGGTTAGGCTTAGGGTTAGGCTTAGGGTACGGCTTAGGGTACGGGTTCGGGGAGGGCTTCGGGTACGGCGTAGGGTATGGGTTAGGGTTAGGGTTAGGGTTAGTGTTAGGGTTAGGGCTCGGTTTAGGGTACGGGTTAGGATTAGGGTATGTGTTAGGGTTAGGGTAGGGGTTAGGGTTAGGGTACGCGTTAGGGTTAGGGTAGTTATTAAACCTATCCCACTCTCTAGATACCCCTTAGCACGAAAAGGAATATTATTTGTGGGTCCAGCCATGGAGAAGAGTTTAGACACTAGGATAAGATAAGGAACACACCTATTATAAAGAAATCACATTAGGATTCTCTTCTTAAGCTGTTCCTTAAAACACTAGTGCTTAAGAAATCTATTGGAGGCAGAAGCAGTCAAGGGTAGCCTAGCGTTAGTGTTAGGCTGAGGGTTAGGCTTAGGGTACGGCTTAGGGTACGGGTTCGGGGAAGGCTTCGGGTACGGCGTAGGGTATGGGTTAGGGTTAGGCTTATTGTTAGTGTTAGGGTTAGGGCTCGGTTTAGGGTACGTGTTAGCGTTAGGGTCGGGTTTAGGGTTAGGGTACGCATTAGAGTTAGGGTAGTTATTAAACCTATCCCACTCTCTAGATACCCCTTAGCACGTAAAGGAATATTATTTGGGGGTCCAGCCATGGACAAGAGTTTAGACACTAGGATAAGATAAGGAACACACCCATTATAAAGAAATCACATTGGGATTCTCTTTTTCTGCTGGTCCTTAAAACACTAGTGCTTAGGAAATCTATTGGAGGCAGAAGCAGTCAAGGGTTGCCTAGGGTTAGGGTTAGGCTTAGGGTTAGGCTTAGGGTACGGCTTAGGGTACGGGTTCGGGGAGGGCTTCGGGTACGGCGTAGGGTATGGGTTAGGGTTAGGTTTAGGGTTAGTGTTAGGGTTAGGGCTCGGTTTAGGGTACGGGTTAGGATTAGGGTACGTGTTAGGGTTAGGGTAGGAGTTAGGGTTAGGGTACGCGTTAGGGTTAGGGTAGTTATTAAACCTTTCCCAATCTCTAGATACCCATTAGCACGTAAAGGAATATTATTTGGGGGTCCAGCCATGGAGAAGAGTTTAGACACTAGGATAATATAAGGAACACACACATTATAAAGAAATCACATTAGGATTCTCTGTTTAAGCTGTTCCTTAAAACACTAGTGCTTAGGAAATCTATTGGAGGCAGAAGAAGTCAAGGGTAGCCTAGGGTTAGGTTTAGGCTTGGGGTTAGGCTTAGGGTACGGCTTAGGGTACGGGTTCGGGGAGGGGTTCGTTTACGGCGTAGGGTATGGGTTAGTGTTAGTGTTAGGGTTAGTGTTAGGGTTAGGGCTCCGTTTAGGGTACGGGTTAGGTTTAGTTTACGTGTTAGGGTTAGGGTAGGGGTTAGGGTTAGGGTACACATTAGGTTTAGGGTAGTTATTAAACCTATCCCACTCTCTATATACCCCTTAGCACGTAAAGGAATATTATTTGGGGGTCCAGGCATGGAGAAGAGTTTAGACACTAGGATAAGATAAGGAACACACCCATTATAAAGAAATCAAATTAGGATTCTCGTTTTAAGCTGTTCCTTAAAACACTAGTGCTTAGGAAATCTATTGGAGGCAGAAGCAGTCAAGGGTATCCTAGGGTTGGGGTTAGGCTTAGGGTTAGGCTTAGGGTACGGCTTAGGGTACGTGTTCCGGAAGGGCTTCGGGTACGGCGTAGGGTATGGGTTAGGGTTATGGTTAGGGTTAGTGTTAGGGTTAGGGCTCGGTTTAGGGTGCGCTTTAGGATTAGGGTACGTGTTAGGGTTAGGGTAGGGGTTAGGGTTAGGGTACGCGTTACGGTTAGGGTAGTGATTAAACCTATCCCACTCTCTAGATACCCCTTAGCACGTAAAGGAATATTATTTGGGGGTCCAGCCATGGAGAAGAGTTTAGACACTAGGATAAGAGAAGGAACACACCCATTATAAAGAAATCACATTAGGATTCTCTTTTTAAGCTGTTCCTTAAAACACTAGTGCTTAGGAAATCTATTGGAGGCAGAAGCAGTCAAGGGTAGCCTAGTGTTAGGGTTAGGCTTAGGGTTAGGCTTAGGGTACGGCTTAGGGTACGGGTTCGGGGAGGGCTTCGGGTACGGCGTAGGGTATGGGTTAGGGTTAGGGTTAGGGTTAGTGTTAGGGTTAGGGCTCGGTTTAGGGTACGGGTTAGGATTAGGGTACGTGTTAGGGTTAGGGTAGGGGTTAGCGTTAGGATACGCGTTAGGGTTAGGGTAGTGATTAAACGTATCCCACTCTCTCGATACCCCTTAGCACATAAAGGAATATTATTTGGGGGTCCAGCCATGGAGAAGAGTTTAGACACTAGGATAAGATAAGGAACACACCCATTATAAAGAAATCACATTAGGATTCTCTTTTTAAGCTGTTCCTTAAAACACTAGTGCTTAGGAAATCTATTGGAGGCAGAAGCAGTCAAGGGTAGCCTAGGGTTAGGGTTAGGCTTAGGGTTAGGCTTAGGGTACGGCTTAGAGTACGGGTTCGGGGAGGGCTGCGGGTACGGCGTAGGGTATGGGTTAGGGTTAGGGTTACGGTTAGTGTTAGGGTTAGGGCTCGGTTTAGGGTACGGTTTAGGATTAGGGTACGTGTTAGGGTTAGGGTAGGGGTGAGGGTTAGGTTACGCGTTAGGGTTAGGGTAGTTATTAAACCTATCCAACTCTCTAGATACCCCTTAGCACGTAAAGGAATATTATTTGAGGGGCCAGCCATGGAGAAGAGTTTAGACACTAGGATAAGATAAGGAACACACCCATTATAAAGAAATCACATTAGGATTCCCTTTTTATGCTGTTCCTTAAAACACTAGTGCTTAGGAAATCTATTGGAGGCAGAAGCAGTCAAGGGTAGCCTAGGGTTAGGGTTAGGCTTAGGGTTAGGCTTAGGGTACGGCTTAGGGTACGGGTTCGGGGAGGGCTTCGGGTACGGCGTAGGGTATGGGTTAGGGTTAGGGTTAGGGTTAGTGTTAGGGTTAGGGCTCGGTTTAGGGTACGGGTTAGGATTAGGGTATGTGTTAGGGTTAGGGTAGGGGTTAGGGTTAGGGTACGCGTTAGGGTTAGGGTAGTTATTAAACCTATCCCACTCTCTAGATACCCCTTAGCACGAAAAGGAATATTATTTGTGGGTCCAGCCATGGAGAAGAGTTTAGACACTAGGATAAGATAAGGAACACACCTATTATAAAGAAATCACATTAGGATTCTCTTCTTAAGCTGTTCCTTAAAACACTAGTGCTTAAGAAATCTATTGGAGGCAGAAGCAGTCAAGGGTAGCCTAGCGTTAGTGTTAGGCTGAGGGTTAGGCTTAGGGTACGGCTTAGGATACGGGTTCGGGGAAGGCTTCGGGTACGGCGTAGGGTATGGGTTAGGGTTAGGCTTATTGTTAGTGTTAGGGTTAGGGCTCGGTTTAGGGTACGTGTTAGCGTTAGGGTCGGGTTTAGGGTTAGGGTACGCATTAGAGTTAGGGTAGTTATTAAACCTATCCCACTCTCTAGATACCCCTTAGCACGTAAAGGAATATTATTTGGGGGTCCAGCCATGGACAAGAGTTTAGACACTAGGATAAGATAAGGAACACACCCATTATAAAGAAATCACATTGGGATTCTCTTTTTCTGCTGGTCCTTAAAACACTAGTGCTTAGGAAATCTATTGGAGGCAGAAGCAGTCAAGGGTTGCCTAGGGTTAGGGTTAGGCTTAGGGTTAGGCTTAGGGTACGGCTTAGGGTACGGGTTCGGGGAGGGCTTCGGGTACGGCGTAGGGTATGGGTTAGGGTTAGGTTTAGGGTTAGTGTTAGGGTTAGGGCTCGGTTTAGGGTACGGGTTAGGATTAGGGTACGTGTTAGGGTTAGGGTAGGAGTTAGGGTTAGGGTACGCGTTAGGGTTAGGGTAGTTATTAAACCTTTCCCAATCTCTAGATACCCATTAGCACGTAAAGGAATATTATTTGGGGGTCCAGCCATGGAGAAGAGTTTAGACACTAGGATAATATAAGGAACACACACATTATAAAGAAATCACATTAGGATTCTCTGTTTAAGCTGTTCCTTAAAACACTAGTGCTTAGGAAATCTATTGGAGGCAGAAGAAGTCAAGGGTAGCCTAGGGTTAGGTTTAGGCTTGGGGTTAGGCTTAGGGTACGGCTTAGGGTACGGGTTCGGGGAGGGGTTCGTTTACGGCGTAGGGTATGGGTTAGTGTTAGTGTTAGGGTTAGTGTTAGGGTTAGGGCTCCGTTTAGGGTACGGGTTAGGTTTAGTTTACGTGTTAGGGTTAGGGTAGGGGTTAGGGTTAGGGTACACATTAGGTTTAGGGTAGTTATTAAACCTATCCCACTCTCTATATACCCCTTAGCACGTAAAGGAATATTATTTGGGGGTCCAGGCATGGAGAAGAGTTTAGACACTAGGATAAGATAAGGAACACACCCATTATAAAGAAATCAAATTAGGATTCTCGTTTTAAGCTGTTCCTTAAAACACTAGTGCTTAGGAAATCTATTGGAGGCAGAAGCAGTCAAGGGTATCCTAGGGTTGGGGTTAGGCTTAGGGTTAGGCTTAGGGTACGGCTTAGGGTACGTGTTCCGGAAGGGCTTCGGGTACGGCGTAGGGTATGGGTTAGGGTTATGGTTAGGGTTAGTGTTAGGGTTAGGGCTCGGTTTAGGGTACGGGTTAGGATTAGGGTACGTGTTAGGGTTAGGGTAGGGGTTAGCGTTAGGGTATGCGTTAGGGTTAGGGTAGTTATTAAACCTATCCCACTCACTAGTTACCCCTTAGCACGTAAAGGAATATTATTTGGGGGTCCAGCCATGGAGAAGAGTTTAGACACTAGGATAAGATAAGGAACACACCCATTATAAAGAAATCACATTAGGATTCTCTTTTTAAGCTGTTCCTTAAAACACTAGTGCTTAGGAAATCTATTGGAGGCAGAAGCAGTCAAGGGTAGCCTAGGGTTAGGGTTAGGCTTAGGGTTAGGCTTAGGGTACGGCTTAGGGTACGTGTTCGGGGAGGGCTTCGGGTACGGCGTAGGGTATGGGTTAGGGTTAGGGTTACGGTTAGTGTTAGGGTTAGGGCTCGGTTTAGGGTGCGCTTTAGGATTAGGGTACGTGTTAGGGTTAGGGTAGGGGTTAGGGTTAGGGTACGCGTTACGGTTAGGGTAGTGATTAAACCTATCCCACTCTCTAGATACCCCTTAGCACGTAAAGGAATATTATTTGGGGGTCCAGCCATGGAGAAGAGTTTAGACACTAGGATAAGAGAAGGAACACACCCATTATAAAGAAATCACATTAGGATTCTCTTTTTAAGCTGTTCCTTAAAACACTAGTGCTTAGGAAATCTATTGGAGGCAGAAGCAGTCAAGGGTAGCCTAGTGTTAGGGTTAGGCTTAGGGTTAGGCTTAGGGTACGGCTTAGGGTACGGGTTCGGGGAGGGCTTCGGGTACGGCGTAGGGTATGGGTTAGGGTTAGGGTTAGGGTTAGTGTTAGGGTTAGGGCTCGGTTTAGGGTACGGGTTAGGATTAGGGTACGTGTTAGGGTTAGGGTAGGGGTTAGCGTTAGGATACGCGTTAGGGTTAGGGTAGTGATTAAACGTATCCCACTCTCTCGATACCCCTTAGCACATAAAGGAATATTATTTGGGGGTCCAGCCATGGAGAAGAGTTTAGACACTAGGATAAGATAAGGAACACACCCATTATAAAGAAATCACATTAGGATTCTCTTTTTAAGCTGTTCCTTAAAACACTAGTGCTTAGGAAATCTATTGGAGGCAGAAGCAGTCAAGGGTAGCCTAGGGTTAGGGTTAGGCTTAGGGTTAGGCTTAGGGTACGGCTTAGAGTACGGGTTCGGGGAGGGCTGCGGGTACGGCGTAGGGTATGGGTTAGGGTTAGGGTTACGGTTAGTGTTAGGGTTAGGGCTCGGTTTAGGGTACGGTTTAGGATTAGGGTACGTGTTAGGGTTAGGGTAGGGGTGAGGGTTAGGTTACGCGTTAGGGTTAGGGTAGTTATTAAACCTATCCAACTCTCTAGATACCCCTTAGCACGTAAAGGAATATTATTTGAGGGGCCAGCCATGGAGAAGAGTTTAGACACTAGGATAAGATAAGGAACACACCCATTATAAAGAAATCACATTAGGATTCCCTTTTTATGCTGTTCCTTAAAACACTAGTGCTTAGGAAATCTATTGGAGGCAGAAGCAGTCAAGGGTAGCCTAGGGTTAGGGTTAGGCTTAGGGTTAGGCTTAGGGTACGGCTTAGGGTACGGGTTCGGGGAGGGCTTCGGGTACGGCGTAGGGTATGGGTTAGGGTTAGGGTTAGGGTTAGTGTTAGGGTTAGGGCTCGGTTTAGGGTACGGGTTAGGATTAGGGTATGTGTTAGGGTTAGGGTAGGGGTTAGGGTTAGGGTACGCGTTAGGGTTAGGGTAGTTATTAAACCTATCCCACTCTCTAGATACCCCTTAGCACGAAAAGGAATATTATTTGTGGGTCCAGCCATGGAGAAGAGTTTAGACACTAGGATAAGATAAGGAACACACCTATTATAAAGAAATCACATTAGGATTCTCTTCTTAAGCTGTTCCTTAAAACACTAGTGCTTAAGAAATCTATTGGAGGCAGAAGCAGTCAAGGGTAGCCTAGCGTTAGTGTTAGGCTGAGGGTTAGGCTTAGGGTACGGCTTAGGGTACGGGTTCGGGGAAGGCTTCGGGTACGGCGTAGGGTATGGGTTAGGGTTAGGCTTATTGTTAGTGTTAGGGTTAGGGCTCGGTTTAGGGTACGTGTTAGCGTTAGGGTCGGGTTTAGGGTTAGGGTACGCATTAGAGTTAGGGTAGTTATTAAACCTATCCCACTCTCTAGATACCCCTTAGCACGTAAAGGAATATTATTTGGGGGTCCAGCCATGGACAAGAGTTTAGACACTAGGATAAGATAAGGAACACACCCATTATAAAGAAATCACATTGGGATTCTCTTTTTCTGCTGGTCCTTAAAACACTAGTGCTTAGGAAATCTATTGGAGGCAGAAGCAGTCAAGGGTTGCCTAGGGTTAGGGTTAGGCTTAGGGTTAGGCTTAGGGTACGGCTTAGGGTACGGGTTCGGGGAGGGCTTCGGGTACGGCGTAGGGTATGGGTTAGGGTTAGGTTTAGGGTTAGTGTTAGGGTTAGGGCTCGGTTTAGGGTACGGGTTAGGATTAGGGTACGTGTTAGGGTTAGGGTAGGAGTTAGGGTTAGGGTACGCGTTAGGGTTAGGGTAGTTATTAAACCTTTCCCAATCTCTAGATACCCATTAGCACGTAAAGGAATATTATTTGGGGGTCCAGCCATGGAGAAGAGTTTAGACACTAGGATAATATAAGGAACACACACATTATAAAGAAATCACATTAGGATTCTCTGTTTAAGCTGTTCCTTAAAACACTAGTGCTTAGGAAATCTATTGGAGGCAGAAGAAGTCAAGGGTAGCCTAGGGTTAGGTTTAGGCTTGGGGTTAGGCTTAGGGTACGGCTTAGGGTACGGGTTCGGGGAGGGGTTCGTTTACGGCGTAGGGTATGGGTTAGTGTTAGTGTTAGGGTTAGTGTTAGGGTTAGGGCTCCGTTTAGGGTACGGGTTAGGTTTAGTTTACGTGTTAGGGTTAGGGTAGGGGTTAGGGTTAGGGTACACATTAGGTTTAGGGTAGTTATTAAACCTATCCCACTCTCTATATACCCCTTAGCACGTAAAGGAATATTATTTGGGGGTCCAGGCATGGAGAAGAGTTTAGACACTAGGATAAGATAAGGAACACACCCATTATAAAGAAATCAAATTAGGATTCTCGTTTTAAGCTGTTCCTTAAAACACTAGTGCTTAGGAAATCTATTGGAGGCAGAAGCAGTCAAGGGTATCCTAGGGTTGGGGTTAGGCTTAGGGTTAGGCTTAGGGTACGGCTTAGGGTACGTGTTCCGGAAGGGCTTCGGGTACGGCGTAGGGTATGGGTTAGGGTTATGGTTAGGGTTAGTGTTAGGGTTAGGGCTCGGTTTAGGGTGCGCTTTAGGATTAGGGTACGTGTTAGGGTTAGGGTAGGGGTTAGGGTTAGGGTACGCGTTACGGATAGGGTAGTGATTAAACCTATCCCACTCTCTAGATACCCCTTAGCACGTAAAGGAATATTATTTGGGGGTCCAGCCATGGAGAAGAGTTTAGACACTAGGATAAGAGAAGGAACACACCCATTATAAAGAAATCACATTAGGATTCTCTTTTTAAGCTGTTCCTTAAAACACTAGTGCTTAGGAAATCTATTGGAGGCAGAAGCAGTCAAGGGTAGCCTAGTGTTAGGGTTAGGCTTAGGGTTAGGCTTAGGGTACGGCTTAGGGTACGGGTTCGGGGAGGGCTTCGGGTACGGCGTAGGGTATGGGTTAGGGTTAGGGTTAGGGTTAGTGTTAGGGTTAGGGCTCGGTTTAGGGTACGGGTTAGGATTAGGGTACGTGTTAGGGTTAGGGTAGGGGTTAGCGTTAGGATACGCGTTAGGGTTAGGGTAGTGATTAAACGTATCCCACTCTCTCGATACCCCTTAGCACATAAAGGAATATTATTTGGGGGTCCAGCCATGGAGAAGAGTTTAGACACTAGGATAAGATAAGGAACACACCCATTATAAAGAAATCACATTAGGATTCTCTTTTTAAGCTGTTCCTTAAAACACTAGTGCTTAGGAAATCTATTGGAGGCAGAAGCAGTCAAGGGTAGCCTAGGGTTAGGGTTAGGCTTAGGGTTAGGCTTAGGGTACGGCTTAGAGTACGGGTTCGGGGAGGGCTGCGGGTACGGCGTAGGGTATGGGTTAGGGTTAGGGTTACGGTTAGTGTTAGGGTTAGGGCTCGGTTTAGGGTACGGTTTAGGATTAGGGTACGTGTTAGGGTTAGGGTAGGGGTGAGGGTTAGGTTACGCGTTAGGGTTAGGGTAGTTATTAAACCTATCCAACTCTCTAGATACCCCTTAGCACGTAAAGGAATATTATTTGAGGGGCCAGCCATGGAGAAGAGTTTAGACACTAGGATAAGATAAGGAACACACCCATTATAAAGAAATCACATTAGGATTCCCTTTTTATGCTGTTCCTTAAAACACTAGTGCTTAGGAAATCTATTGGAGGCAGAAGCAGTCAAGGGTAGCCTAGGGTTAGGGTTAGGCTTAGGGTTAGGCTTAGGGTACGGCTTAGGGTACGGGTTCGGGGAGGGCTTCGGGTACGGCGTAGGGTATGGGTTAGGGTTAGGGTTAGGGTTAGTGTTAGGGTTAGGGCTCGGTTTAGGGTACGGGTTAGGATTAGGGTATGTGTTAGGGTTAGGGTAGGGGTTAGGGTTAGGGTACGCGTTAGGGTTAGGGTAGTTATTAAACCTATCCCACTCTCTAGATACCCCTTAGCACGAAAAGGAATATTATTTGTGGGTCCAGCCATGGAGAAGAGTTTAGACACTAGGATAAGATAAGGAACACACCTATTATAAAGAAATCACATTAGGATTCTCTTCTTAAGCTGTTCCTTAAAACACTAGTGCTTAAGAAATCTATTGGAGGCAGAAGCAGTCAAGGGTAGCCTAGCGTTAGTGTTAGGCTGAGGGTTAGGCTTAGGGTACGGCTTAGGGTACGGGTTCGGGGAAGGCTTCGGGTACGGCGTAGGGTATGGGTTAGGGTTAGGCTTATTGTTAGTGTTAGGGTTAGGGCTCGGTTTAGGGTACGTGTTAGCGTTAGGGTCGGGTTTAGGGTTAGGGTACGCATTAGAGTTAGGGTAGTTATTAAACCTATCCCACTCTCTAGATACCCCTTAGCACGTAAAGGAATATTATTTGGGGGTCCAGCCATGGACAAGAGTTTAGACACTAGGATAAGATAAGGAACACACCCATTATAAAGAAATCACATTGGGATTCTCTTTTTCTGCTGGTCCTTAAAACACTAGTGCTTAGGAAATCTATTGGAGGCAGAAGCAGTCAAGGGTTGCCTAGGGTTAGGGTTAGGCTTAGGGTTAGGCTTAGGGTACGGCTTAGGGTACGGGTTCGGGGAGGGCTTCGGGTACGGCGTAGGGTATGGGTTAGGGTTAGGTTTAGGGTTAGTGTTAGGGTTAGGGCTCGGTTTAGGGTACGGGTTAGGATTAGGGTACGTGTTAGGGTTAGGGTAGGAGTTAGGGTTAGGGTACGCGTTAGGGTTAGGGTAGTTATTAAACCTTTCCCAATCTCTAGATACCCATTAGCACGTAAAGGAATATTATTTGGGGGTCCAGCCATGGAGAAGAGTTTAGACACTAGGATAATATAAGGAACACACACATTATAAAGAAATCACATTAGGATTCTCTGTTTAAGCTGTTCCTTAAAACACTAGTGCTTAGGAAATCTATTGGAGGCAGAAGAAGTCAAGGGTAGCCTAGGGTTAGGTTTAGGCTTGGGGTTAGGCTTAGGGTACGGCTTAGGGTACGGGTTCGGGGAGGGGTTCGTTTACGGCGTAGGGTATGGGTTAGTGTTAGTGTTAGGGTTAGTGTTAGGGTTAGGGCTCCGTTTAGGGTACGGGTTAGGTTTAGTTTACGTGTTAGGGTTAGGGTAGGGGTTAGGGTTAGGGTACACATTAGGTTTAGGGTAGTTATTAAACCTATCCCACTCTCTATATACCCCTTAGCACGTAAAGGAATATTATTTGGGGGTCCAGGCATGGAGAAGAGTTTAGACACTAGGATAAGATAAGGAACACACCCATTATAAAGAAATCAAATTAGGATTCTCGTTTTAAGCTGTTCCTTAAAACACTAGTGCTTAGGAAATCTATTGGAGGCAGAAGCAGTCAAGGGTATCCTAGGGTTGGGGTTAGGCTTAGGGTTAGGCTTAGGGTACGGCTTAGGGTACGTGTTCCGGAAGGGCTTCGGGTACGGCGTAGGGTATGGGTTAGGGTTATGGTTAGGGTTAGTGTTAGGGTTAGGGCTCGGTTTAGGGTACGGGTTAGGATTAGGGTACGTGTTAGGGTTAGGGTAGGGGTTAGGTTTAGGGTACACGTTAGGATTAGGGTAGTTATTAAACCTATCCCACTCTCTCGATACCCCTTAGCACATAAAGGAATATTATTTGGGGGTCCAGCCATGGAGAAGACTTTAGACACTAGGATAAGATAAGGAACACACCCATTATAAAGAAATCACTTTAGGATTCTCTTTTTAAGCTGTTCCTTAAAACACTAGTGCTTAGGAAATCTATTGGAGGCAGAAGCAGTCAAGGGTAGCCTAGGGTTAGGGTTAGGCTTAGGGTTAGGCTTAGGGTACGGCTTAGGGTACGTTTTCGGGGAGGGCTTCGGGTACGGCGTAGGGTATGGGTTAGGGTTAGGGTTAGGGTTAGTGTTAGGGTTAGGGCTCGGTTTAAGTTACGGGTTAGGATTAGGGTACGTGTTAGGGTTAGGGTAGGGGTTAGGGTTAGGGTACGCGTTACGGTTAGGGTAGTGATTAAACCTATCCCACTCTCTAGATACCCCTTAGCACGTAAAGGAATATTATTTGGGGGTCCACCAATGGAGAAGAGTTTAGACACTAAGATAATATAAGGAACACACACATTATAAAGAAATCACATTAGTATTCTCTTTTTAAGCTGTTCCTTAAAACACTAGTGCTTAGGAAATCTATTGGAGGCAGAAGCAGTCAAGGGTAGCCTAGGGTTAGGGTTAGGCTTAGGGTTAGGCTTAGGGTACGGTTTAGGGTAGGGGTTCGGGGAGGGCTTCGGGTACGGCGTAGGGTATGGGTTAGGGTTAGGGTTAGGGTTAGTGTTAGGGTTAGGGCTCGGTTTAGGGTACGGGTTAGGATTAGGGTATGTGTTAGGGTTAGGGTAGGGGTTAGGGTTAGGGTACGCGTTAGGGTTAGGGTAGTTATTAAACCTATCCCACTCTCTAGATACCCCTTAGCACGAAAAGGAATATTATTTGTGGGTCCAGCCATGGAGAAGAGTTTAGACACTAGGATAAGATAAGGAACACACCTATTATAAAGAAATCACATTAGGATTCTCTTCTTAAGCTGTTCCTTAAAACACTAGTGCTTAAGAAATCTATTGGAGGCAGAAGCAGTCAAGGGTAGCCTAGCGTTAGTGTTAGGCTGAGGGTTAGGCTTAGGGTACGGCTTAGGGTACGGGTTCGGGGAAGGCTTCGGGTACGGCGTAGGGTATGGGTTAGGGTTAGGCTTATTGTTAGTGTTAGGGTTAGGGCTCGGTTTAGGGTACGTGTTAGCGTTAGGGTCGGGTTTAGGGTTAGGGTACGCATTAGAGTTAGGGTAGTTATTAAACCTATCCCACTCTCTAGATACCCCTTAGCACGTAAAGGAATATTATTTGGGGGTCCAGCCATGGACAAGAGTTTAGACACTAGGATAAGATAAGGAACACACCCATTATAAAGAAATCACATTGGGATTCTCTTTTTCTGCTGGTCCTTAAAACACTAGTGCTTAGGAAATCTATTGGAGGCAGAAGCAGTCAAGGGTTGCCTAGGGTTAGGGTTAGGCTTAGGGTTAGGCTTAGGGTACGGCTTAGGGTACGGGTTCGGGGAGGGCTTCGGGTACGGCGTAGGGTATGGGTTAGGGTTAGGGTTACGGTTAGTGTTAGGGTTAGGGCTCGGTTTAGGGTGCGCTTTAGGATTAGGGTACGTGTTAGGGTTAGGGTAGGGGTTAGGGTTAGGGTACGCGTTACGGTTAGGGTAGTGATTAAACCTATCCCACTCTCTAGTTACCCCTTAGCACGTAAAGGAATATTATTTGGGGGTCCAGCCATGGAGAAGAGTTTAGACACTAGGATAAGATAAGGAACACACCCATTATAAAGAAATCACATTAGGATTCTCTTTTTAAGCTGTTCCTTAAAACACTAGTGCTTAGGAAATCTATTGGAGGCAGAAGCAGTCAAGGGTAGCCTAGGGTTAGGGTTAGGCTTAGGGTTAGGCTTAGGGTACGGCTTAGGGTACGTGTTCGGGGAGGGCTTCGGGTACGGCGTAGGGTATGGGTTAGGGTTAGGGTTACGGTTAGTGTTAGGGTTAGGGCTCGGTTTAGGGTGCGCTTTAGGATTAGGGTACGTGTTAGGGTTAGGGTAGGGGTTAGGGTTAGGGTACGCGTTACGGTTAGGGTAGTGATTAAACCTATCCCACTCTCTAGATACCCCTTAGCACGTAAAGGAATATTATTTGGGGGTCCAGCCATGGAGAAGAGTTTAGACACTAGGATAAGAGAAGGAACACACCCATTATAAAGAAATCACATTAGGATTCTCTTTTTAAGCTGTTCCTTAAAACACTAGTGCTTAGGAAATCTATTGGAGGCAGAAGCAGTCAAGGGTAGCCTAGTGTTAGGGTTAGGCTTAGGGTTAGGCTTAGGGTACGGCTTAGGGTACGGGTTCGGGGAGGGCTTCGGGTACGGCGTAGGGTATGGGTTAGGGTTAGGGTTAGGGTTAGTGTTAGGGTTAGGGCTCGGTTTAGGGTACGGGTTAGGATTAGGGTACGTGTTAGGGTTAGGGTAGGGGTTAGCGTTAGGATACGCGTTAGGGTTAGGGTAGTGATTAAACGTATCCCACTCTCTCGATACCCCTTAGCACATAAAGGAATATTATTTGGGGGTCCAGCCATGGAGAAGAGTTTAGACACTAGGATAAGATAAGGAACACACCCATTATAAAGAAATCACATTAGGATTCTCTTTTTAAGCTGTTCCTTAAAACACTAGTGCTTAGGAAATCTATTGGAGGCAGAAGCAGTCAAGGGTAGCCTAGGGTTAGGGTTAGGCTTAGGGTTAGGCTTAGGGTACGGCTTAGAGTACGGGTTCGGGGAGGGCTGCGGGTACGGCGTAGGGTATGGGTTAGGGTTAGGGTTACGGTTAGTGTTAGGGTTAGGGCTCGGTTTAGGGTACGGTTTAGGATTAGGGTACGTGTTAGGGTTAGGGTAGGGGTGAGGGTTAGGTTACGCGTTAGGGTTAGGGTAGTTATTAAACCTATCCAACTCTCTAGATACCCCTTAGCACGTAAAGGAATATTATTTGAGGGGCCAGCCATGGAGAAGAGTTTAGACACTAGGATAAGATAAGGAACACACCCATTATAAAGAAATCACATTAGGATTCCCTTTTTATGCTGTTCCTTAAAACACTAGTGCTTAGGAAATCTATTGGAGGCAGAAGCAGTCAAGGGTAGCCTAGGGTTAGGGTTAGGCTTAGGGTTAGGCTTAGGGTACGGCTTAGGGTACGGGTTCGGGGAGGGCTTCGGGTACGGCGTAGGGTATGGGTTAGGGTTAGGGTTAGGGTTAGTGTTAGGGTTAGGGCTCGGTTTAGGGTACGGGTTAGGATTAGGGTATGTGTTAGGGTTAGGGTAGGGGTTAGGGTTAGGGTACGCGTTAGGGTTAGGGTAGTTATTAAACCTATCCCACTCTCTAGATACCCCTTAGCACGAAAAGGAATATTATTTGTGGGTCCAGCCATGGAGAAGAGTTTAGACACTAGGATAAGATAAGGAACACACCTATTATAAAGAAATCACATTAGGATTCTCTTCTTAAGCTGTTCCTTAAAACACTAGTGCTTAAGAAATCTATTGGAGGCAGAAGCAGTCAAGGGTAGCCTAGCGTTAGTGTTAGGCTGAGGGTTAGGCTTAGGGTACGGCTTAGGGTACGGGTTCGGGGAAGGCTTCGGGTACGGCGTAGGGTATGGGTTAGGGTTAGGCTTATTGTTAGTGTTAGGGTTAGGGCTCGGTTTAGGGTACGTGTTAGCGTTAGGGTCGGGTTTAGGGTTAGGGTACGCATTAGAGTTAGGGTAGTTATTAAACCTATCCCACTCTCTAGATACCCCTTAGCACGTAAAGGAATATTATTTGGGGGTCCAGCCATGGACAAGAGTTTAGACACTAGGATAAGATAAGGAACACACCCATTATAAAGAAATCACATTGGGATTCTCTTTTTCTGCTGGTCCTTAAAACACTAGTGCTTAGGAAATCTATTGGAGGCAGAAGCAGTCAAGGGTTGCCTAGGGTTAGGGTTAGGCTTAGGGTTAGGCTTAGGGTACGGCTTAGGGTACGGGTTCGGGGAGGGCTTCGGGTACGGCGTAGGGTATGGGTTAGGGTTAGGTTTAGGGTTAGTGTTAGGGTTAGGGCTCGGTTTAGGGTACGGGTTAGGATTAGGGTACGTGTTAGGGTTAGGGTAGGAGTTAGGGTTAGGGTACGCGTTAGGGTTAGGGTAGTTATTAAACCTTTCCCAATCTCTAGATACCCATTAGCACGTAAAGGAATATTATTTGGGGGTCCAGCCATGGAGAAGAGTTTAGACACTAGGATAATATAAGGAACACACACATTATAAAGAAATCACATTAGGATTCTCTGTTTAAGCTGTTCCTTAAAACACTAGTGCTTAGGAAATCTATTGGAGGCAGAAGAAGTCAAGGGTAGCCTAGGGTTAGGTTTAGGCTTGGGGTTAGGCTTAGGGTACGGCTTAGGGTACGGGTTCGGGGAGGGGTTCGTTTACGGCGTAGGGTATGGGTTAGTGTTAGTGTTAGGGTTAGTGTTAGGGTTAGGGCTCCGTTTAGGGTACGGGTTAGGTTTAGTTTACGTGTTAGGGTTAGGGTAGGGGTTAGGGTTAGGGTACACATTAGGTTTAGGGTAGTTATTAAACCTATCCCACTCTCTATATACCCCTTAGCACGTAAAGGAATATTATTTGGGGGTCCAGGCATGGAGAAGAGTTTAGACACTAGGATAAGATAAGGAACACACCCATTATAAAGAAATCAAATTAGGATTCTCGTTTTAAGCTGTTCCTTAAAACACTAGTGCTTAGGAAATCTATTGGAGGCAGAAGCAGTCAAGGGTATCCTAGGGTTGGGGTTAGGCTTAGGGTTAGGCTTAGGGTACGGCTTAGGGTACGTGTTCCGGAAGGGCTTCGGGTACGGCGTAGGGTATGGGTTAGGGTTATGGTTAGGGTTAGTGTTAGGGTTAGGGCTCGGTTTAGGGTGCGCTTTAGGATTAGGGTACGTGTTAGGGTTAGGGTAGGGGTTAGGGTTAGGGTACGCGTTACGGTTAGGGTAGTGATTAAACCTATCCCACTCTCTAGATACCCCTTAGCACGTAAAGGAATATTATTTGGGGGTCCAGCCATGGAGAAGAGTTTAGACACTAGGATAAGAGAAGGAACACACCCATTATAAAGAAATCACATTAGGATTCTCTTTTTAAGCTGTTCCTTAAAACACTAGTGCTTAGGAAATCTATTGGAGGCAGAAGCAGTCAAGGGTAGCCTAGTGTTAGGGTTAGGCTTAGGGTTAGGCTTAGGGTACGGCTTAGGGTACGGGTTCGGGGAGGGCTTCGGGTACGGCGTAGGGTATGGGTTAGGGTTAGGGTTAGGGTTAGTGTTAGGGTTAGGGCTCGGTTTAGGGTACGGGTTAGGATTAGGGTACGTGTTAGGGTTAGGGTAGGGGTTAGCGTTAGGATACGCGTTAGGGTTAGGGTAGTGATTAAACGTATCCCACTCTCTCGATACCCCTTAGCACATAAAGGAATATTATTTGGGGGTCCAGCCATGGAGAAGAGTTTAGACACTAGGATAAGATAAGGAACACACCCATTATAAAGAAATCACATTAGGATTCTCTTTTTAAGCTGTTCCTTAAAACACTAGTGCTTAGGAAATCTATTGGAGGCAGAAGCAGTCAAGGGTAGCCTAGGGTTAGGGTTAGGCTTAGGGTTAGGCTTAGGGTACGGCTTAGAGTACGGGTTCGGGGAGGGCTGCGGGTACGGCGTAGGGTATGGGTTAGGGTTAGGGTTACGGTTAGTGTTAGGGTTAGGGCTCGGTTTAGGGTACGGTTTAGGATTAGGGTACGTGTTAGGGTTAGGGTAGGGGTGAGGGTTAGGTTACGCGTTAGGGTTAGGGTAGTTATTAAACCTATCCAACTCTCTAGATACCCCTTAGCACGTAAAGGAATATTATTTGAGGGGCCAGCCATGGAGAAGAGTTTAGACACTAGGATAAGATAAGGAACACACCCATTATAAAGAAATCACATTAGGATTCCCTTTTTATGCTGTTCCTTAAAACACTAGTGCTTAGGAAATCTATTGGAGGCAGAAGCAGTCAAGGGTAGCCTAGGGTTAGGGTTAGGCTTAGGGTTAGGCTTAGGGTACGGCTTAGGGTACGGGTTCGGGGAGGGCTTCGGGTACGGCGTAGGGTATGGGTTAGGGTTAGGGTTAGGGTTAGTGTTAGGGTTAGGGCTCGGTTTAGGGTACGGGTTAGGATTAGGGTATGTGTTAGGGTTAGGGTAGGGGTTAGGGTTAGGGTACGCGTTAGGGTTAGGGTAGTTATTAAACCTATCCCACTCTCTAGATACCCCTTAGCACGAAAAGGAATATTATTTGTGGGTCCAGCCATGGAGAAGAGTTTAGACACTAGGATAAGATAAGGAACACACCTATTATAAAGAAATCACATTAGGATTCTCTTCTTAAGCTGTTCCTTAAAACACTAGTGCTTAAGAAATCTATTGGAGGCAGAAGCAGTCAAGGGTAGCCTAGCGTTAGTGTTAGGCTGAGGGTTAGGCTTAGGGTACGGCTTAGGGTACGGGTTCGGGGAAGGCTTCGGGTACGGCGTAGGGTATGGGTTAGGGTTAGGCTTATTGTTAGTGTTAGGGTTAGGGCTCGGTTTAGGGTACGTGTTAGCGTTAGGGTCGGGTTTAGGGTTAGGGTACGCATTAGAGTTAGGGTAGTTATTAAACCTATCCCACTCTCTAGATACCCCTTAGCACGTAAAGGAATATTATTTGGGGGTCCAGCCATGGACAAGAGTTTAGACACTAGGATAAGATAAGGAACACACCCATTATAAAGAAATCACATTGGGATTCTCTTTTTCTGCTGGTCCTTAAAACACTAGTGCTTAGGAAATCTATTGGAGGCAGAAGCAGTCAAGGGTTGCCTAGGGTTAGGGTTAGGCTTAGGGTTAGGCTTAGGGTACGGCTTAGGGTACGGGTTCGGGGAGGGCTTCGGGTACGGCGTAGGGTATGGGTTAGGGTTAGGTTTAGGGTTAGTGTTAGGGTTAGGGCTCGGTTTAGGGTACGGGTTAGGATTAGGGTACGTGTTAGGGTTAGGGTAGGAGTTAGGGTTAGGGTACGCGTTAGGGTTAGGGTAGTTATTAAACCTTTCCCAATCTCTAGATACCCATTAGCACGTAAAGGAATATTATTTGGGGGTCCAGCCATGGAGAAGAGTTTAGACACTAGGATAATATAAGGAACACACACATTATAAAGAAATCACATTAGGATTCTCTGTTTAAGCTGTTCCTTAAAACACTAGTGCTTAGGAAATCTATTGGAGGCAGAAGAAGTCAAGGGTAGCCTAGGGTTAGGTTTAGGCTTGGGGTTAGGCTTAGGGTACGGCTTAGGGTACGGGTTCGGGGAGGGGTTCGTTTACGGCGTAGGGTATGGGTTAGTGTTAGTGTTAGGGTTAGTGTTAGGGTTAGGGCTCCGTTTAGGGTACGGGTTAGGTTTAGTTTACGTGTTAGGGTTAGGGTAGGGGTTAGGGTTAGGGTACACATTAGGTTTAGGGTAGTTATTAAACCTATCCCACTCTCTATATACCCCTTAGCACGTAAAGGAATATTATTTGGGGGTCCAGGCATGGAGAAGAGTTTAGACACTAGGATAAGATAAGGAACACACCCATTATAAAGAAATCAAATTAGGATTCTCGTTTTAAGCTGTTCCTTAAAACACTAGTGCTTAGGAAATCTATTGGAGGCAGAAGCAGTCAAGGGTATCCTAGGGTTGGGGTTAGGCTTAGGGTTAGGCTTAGGGTACGGCTTAGGGTACGTGTTCCGGAAGGGCTTCGGGTACGGCGTAGGGTATGGGTTAGGGTTATGGTTAGGGTTAGTGTTAGGGTTAGGGCTCGGTTTAGGGTACGGGTTAGGATTAGGGTACGTGTTAGGGTTAGGGTAGGGGTTAGCGTTAGGGTATGCGTTAGGGTTAGGGTAGTTATTAAACCTATCCCACTCACTAGTTACCCCTTAGCACGTAAAGGAATATTATTTGGGGGTCCAGCCATGGAGAAGAGTTTAGACACTAGGATAAGATAAGGAACACACCCATTATAAAGAAATCACATTAGGATTCTCTTTTTAAGCTGTTCCTTAAAACACTAGTGCTTAGGAAATCTATTGGAGGCAGAAGCAGTCAAGGGTAGCCTAGGGTTAGGGTTAGGCTTAGGGTTAGGCTTAGGGTACGGCTTAGGGTACGTGTTCGGGGAGGGCTTCGGGTACGGCGTAGGGTATGGGTTAGGGTTAGGGTTACGGTTAGTGTTAGGGTTAGGGCTCGGTTTAGGGTGCGCTTTAGGATTAGGGTACGTGTTAGGGTTAGGGTAGGGGTTAGGGTTAGGGTACGCGTTACGGTTAGGGTAGTGATTAAACCTATCCCACTCTCTAGATACCCCTTAGCACGTAAAGGAATATTATTTGGGGGTCCAGCCATGGAGAAGAGTTTAGACACTAGGATAAGAGAAGGAACACACCCATTATAAAGAAATCACATTAGGATTCTCTTTTTAAGCTGTTCCTTAAAACACTAGTGCTTAGGAAATCTATTGGAGGCAGAAGCAGTCAAGGGTAGCCTAGTGTTAGGGTTAGGCTTAGGGTTAGGCTTAGGGTACGGCTTAGGGTACGGGTTCGGGGAGGGCTTCGGGTACGGCGTAGGGTATGGGTTAGGGTTAGGGTTAGGGTTAGTGTTAGGGTTAGGGCTCGGTTTAGGGTACGGGTTAGGATTAGGGTACGTGTTAGGGTTAGGGTAGGGGTTAGCGTTAGGATACGCGTTAGGGTTAGGGTAGTGATTAAACGTATCCCACTCTCTCGATACCCCTTAGCACATAAAGGAATATTATTTGGGGGTCCAGCCATGGAGAAGAGTTTAGACACTAGGATAAGATAAGGAACACACCCATTATAAAGAAATCACATTAGGATTCTCTTTTTAAGCTGTTCCTTAAAACACTAGTGCTTAGGAAATCTATTGGAGGCAGAAGCAGTCAAGGGTAGCCTAGGGTTAGGGTTAGGCTTAGGGTTAGGCTTAGGGTACGGCTTAGAGTACGGGTTCGGGGAGGGCTGCGGGTACGGCGTAGGGTATGGGTTAGGGTTAGGGTTACGGTTAGTGTTAGGGTTAGGGCTCGGTTTAGGGTACGGTTTAGGATTAGGGTACGTGTTAGGGTTAGGGTAGGGGTGAGGGTTAGGTTACGCGTTAGGGTTAGGGTAGTTATTAAACCTATCCAACTCTCTAGATACCCCTTAGCACGTAAAGGAATATTATTTGAGGGGCCAGCCATGGAGAAGAGTTTAGACACTAGGATAAGATAAGGAACACACCCATTATAAAGAAATCACATTAGGATTCCCTTTTTATGCTGTTCCTTAAAACACTAGTGCTTAGGAAATCTATTGGAGGCAGAAGCAGTCAAGGGTAGCCTAGGGTTAGGGTTAGGCTTAGGGTTAGGCTTAGGGTACGGCTTAGGGTACGGGTTCGGGGAGGGCTTCGGGTACGGCGTAGGGTATGGGTTAGGGTTAGGGTTAGGGTTAGTGTTAGGGTTAGGGCTCGGTTTAGGGTACGGGTTAGGATTAGGGTATGTGTTAGGGTTAGGGTAGGGGTTAGGGTTAGGGTACGCGTTAGGGTTAGGGTAGTTATTAAACCTATCCCACTCTCTAGATACCCCTTAGCACGAAAAGGAATATTATTTGTGGGTCCAGCCATGGAGAAGAGTTTAGACACTAGGATAAGATAAGGAACACACCTATTATAAAGAAATCACATTAGGATTCTCTTCTTAAGCTGTTCCTTAAAACACTAGTGCTTAAGAAATCTATTGGAGGCAGAAGCAGTCAAGGGTAGCCTAGCGTTAGTGTTAGGCTGAGGGTTAGGCTTAGGGTACGGCTTAGGGTACGGGTTCGGGGAAGGCTTCGGGTACGGCGTAGGGTATGGGTTAGGGTTAGGCTTATTGTTAGTGTTAGGGTTAGGGCTCGGTTTAGGGTACGTGTTAGCGTTAGGGTCGGGTTTAGGGTTAGGGTACGCATTAGAGTTAGGGTAGTTATTAAACCTATCCCACTCTCTAGATACCCCTTAGCACGTAAAGGAATATTATTTGGGGGTCCAGCCATGGACAAGAGTTTAGACACTAGGATAAGATAAGGAACACACCCATTATAAAGAAATCACATTGGGATTCTCTTTTTCTGCTGGTCCTTAAAACACTAGTGCTTAGGAAATCTATTGGAGGCAGAAGCAGTCAAGGGTTGCCTAGGGTTAGGGTTAGGCTTAGGGTTAGGCTTAGGGTACGGCTTAGGGTACGGGTTCGGGGAGGGCTTCGGGTACGGCGTAGGGTATGGGTTAGGGTTAGGTTTAGGGTTAGTGTTAGGGTTAGGGCTCGGTTTAGGGTACGGGTTAGGATTAGGGTACGTGTTAGGGTTAGGGTAGGAGTTAGGGTTAGGGTACGCGTTAGGGTTAGGGTAGTTATTAAACCTTTCCCAATCTCTAGATACCCATTAGCACGTAAAGGAATATTATTTGGGGGTCCAGCCATGGAGAAGAGTTTAGACACTAGGATAATATAAGGAACACACACATTATAAAGAAATCACATTAGGATTCTCTGTTTAAGCTGTTCCTTAAAACACTAGTGCTTAGGAAATCTATTGGAGGCAGAAGAAGTCAAGGGTAGCCTAGGGTTAGGTTTAGGCTTGGGGTTAGGCTTAGGGTACGGCTTAGGGTACGGGTTCGGGGAGGGGTTCGTTTACGGCGTAGGGTATGGGTTAGTGTTAGTGTTAGGGTTAGTGTTAGGGTTAGGGCTCCGTTTAGGGTACGGGTTAGGTTTAGTTTACGTGTTAGGGTTAGGGTAGGGGTTAGGGTTAGGGTACACATTAGGTTTAGGGTAGTTATTAAACCTATCCCACTCTCTATATACCCCTTAGCACGTAAAGGAATATTATTTGGGGGTCCAGGCATGGAGAAGAGTTTAGACACTAGGATAAGATAAGGAACACACCCATTATAAAGAAATCAAATTAGGATTCTCGTTTTAAGCTGTTCCTTAAAACACTAGTGCTTAGGAAATCTATTGGAGGCAGAAGCAGTCAAGGGTAGCCTAGGGTTAGGGTTAGGCTTAGGGTTAGGCTTAGGGTACGGCTTAGGGTACGTGTTCGGGGAGGGCTTCGGGTACGGCGTAGGGTATGGGTTAGGGTTAGGGTTACGGTTAGTGTTAGGGTTAGGGCTCGGTTTAGGGTGCGCTTTAGGATTAGGGTACGTGTTAGGGTTAGGGTAGGGGTTAGGGTTAGGGTACGCGTTACGGTTAGGGTAGTGATTAAACCTATCCCACTCTCTAGATACCCCTTAGCACGTAAAGGAATATTATTTGGGGGTCCAGCCATGGAGAAGAGTTTAGACACTAGGATAAGAGAAGGAACACACCCATTATAAAGAAATCACATTAGGATTCTCTTTTTAAGCTGTTCCTTAAAACACTAGTGCTTAGGAAATCTATTGGAGGCAGAAGCAGTCAAGGGTAGCCTAGTGTTAGGGTTAGGCTTAGGGTTAGGCTTAGGGTACGGCTTAGGGTACGGGTTCGGGGAGGGCTTCGGGTACGGCGTAGGGTATGGGTTAGGGTTAGGGTTAGGGTTAGTGTTAGGGTTAGGGCTCGGTTTAGGGTACGGGTTAGGATTAGGGTACGTGTTAGGGTTAGGGTAGGGGTTAGCGTTAGGATACGCGTTAGGGTTAGGGTAGTGATTAAACGTATCCCACTCTCTCGATACCCCTTAGCACATAAAGGAATATTATTTGGGGGTCCAGCCATGGAGAAGAGTTTAGACACTAGGATAAGATAAGGAACACACCCATTATAAAGAAATCACATTAGGATTCTCTTTTTAAGCTGTTCCTTAAAACACTAGTGCTTAGGAAATCTATTGGAGGCAGAAGCAGTCAAGGGTAGCCTAGGGTTAGGGTTAGGCTTAGGGTTAGGCTTAGGGTACGGCTTAGAGTACGGGTTCGGGGAGGGCTGCGGGTACGGCGTAGGGTATGGGTTAGGGTTAGGGTTACGGTTAGTGTTAGGGTTAGGGCTCGGTTTAGGGTACGGTTTAGGATTAGGGTACGTGTTAGGGTTAGGGTAGGGGTGAGGGTTAGGTTACGCGTTAGGGTTAGGGTAGTTATTAAACCTATCCAACTCTCTAGATACCCCTTAGCACGTAAAGGAATATTATTTGAGGGGCCAGCCATGGAGAAGAGTTTAGACACTAGGATAAGATAAGGAACACACCCATTATAAAGAAATCACATTAGGATTCCCTTTTTATGCTGTTCCTTAAAACACTAGTGCTTAGGAAATCTATTGGAGGCAGAAGCAGTCAAGGGTAGCCTAGGGTTAGGGTTAGGCTTAGGGTTAGGCTTAGGGTACGGCTTAGGGTACGGGTTCGGGGAGGGCTTCGGGTACGGCGTAGGGTATGGGTTAGGGTTAGGGTTAGGGTTAGTGTTAGGGTTAGGGCTCGGTTTAGGGTACGGGTTAGGATTAGGGTATGTGTTAGGGTTAGGGTAGGGGTTAGGGTTAGGGTACGCGTTAGGGTTAGGGTAGTTATTAAACCTATCCCACTCTCTAGATACCCCTTAGCACGAAAAGGAATATTATTTGTGGGTCCAGCCATGGAGAAGAGTTTAGACACTAGGATAAGATAAGGAACACACCTATTATAAAGAAATCACATTAGGATTCTCTTCTTAAGCTGTTCCTTAAAACACTAGTGCTTAAGAAATCTATTGGAGGCAGAAGCAGTCAAGGGTAGCCTAGCGTTAGTGTTAGGCTGAGGGTTAGGCTTAGGGTACGGCTTAGGGTACGGGTTCGGGGAAGGCTTCGGGTACGGCGTAGGGTATGGGTTAGGGTTAGGCTTATTGTTAGTGTTAGGGTTAGGGCTCGGTTTAGGGTACGTGTTAGCGTTAGGGTCGGGTTTAGGGTTAGGGTACGCATTAGAGTTAGGGTAGTTATTAAACCTATCCCACTCTCTAGATACCCCTTAGCACGTAAAGGAATATTATTTGGGGGTCCAGCCATGGACAAGAGTTTAGACACTAGGATAAGATAAGGAACACACCCATTATAAAGAAATCACATTGGGATTCTCTTTTTCTGCTGGTCCTTAAAACACTAGTGCTTAGGAAATCTATTGGAGGCAGAAGCAGTCAAGGGTTGCCTAGGGTTAGGGTTAGGCTTAGGGTTAGGCTTAGGGTACGGCTTAGGGTACGGGTTCGGGGAGGGCTTCGGGTACGGCGTAGGGTATGGGTTAGGGTTAGGTTTAGGGTTAGTGTTAGGGTTAGGGCTCGGTTTAGGGTACGGGTTAGGATTAGGGTACGTGTTAGGGTTAGGGTAGGAGTTAGGGTTAGGGTACGCGTTAGGGTTAGGGTAGTTATTAAACCTTTCCCAATCTCTAGATACCCATTAGCACGTAAAGGAATATTATTTGGGGGTCCAGCCATGGAGAAGAGTTTAGACACTAGGATAATATAAGGAACACACACATTATAAAGAAATCACATTAGGATTCTCTGTTTAAGCTGTTCCTTAAAACACTAGTGCTTAGGAAATCTATTGGAGGCAGAAGAAGTCAAGGGTAGCCTAGGGTTAGGTTTAGGCTTGGGGTTAGGCTTAGGGTACGGCTTAGGGTACGGGTTCGGGGAGGGGTTCGTTTACGGCGTAGGGTATGGGTTAGTGTTAGTGTTAGGGTTAGTGTTAGGGTTAGGGCTCCGTTTAGGGTACGGGTTAGGTTTAGTTTACGTGTTAGGGTTAGGGTAGGGGTTAGGGTTAGGGTACACATTAGGTTTAGGGTAGTTATTAAACCTATCCCACTCTCTATATACCCCTTAGCACGTAAAGGAATATTATTTGGGGGTCCAGGCATGGAGAAGAGTTTAGACACTAGGATAAGATAAGGAACACACCCATTATAAAGAAATCAAATTAGGATTCTCGTTTTAAGCTGTTCCTTAAAACACTAGTGCTTAGGAAATCTATTGGAGGCAGAAGCAGTCAAGGGTATCCTAGGGTTGGGGTTAGGCTTAGGGTTAGGCTTAGGGTACGGCTTAGGGTACGTGTTCCGGAAGGGCTTCGGGTACGGCGTAGGGTATGGGTTAGGGTTATGGTTAGGGTTAGTGTTAGGGTTAGGGCTCGGTTTAGGGTACGGGTTAGGATTAGGGTACGTGTTAGGGTTAGGGTAGGGGTTAGGTTTAGGGTACACGTTAGGGTTAGGGTAGTTATTAAACCTATCCCACTCTCTCGATACCCCTTAGCACATAAAGGAATATTATTTGGGGGTCCAGCCATGGAGAAGACTTTAGACACTAGGATAAGATAAGGAACACACCCATTATAAAGAAATCACTTTAGGATTCTCTTTTTAAGCTGTTCCTTAAAACACTAGTGCTTAGGAAATCTATTGGAGGCAGAAGCAGTCAAGGGTAGCCTAGGGTTAGGGTTAGGCTTAGGGTTAGGCTTAGGGTACGGCTTAGGGTACGTTTTCGGGGAGGGCTTCGGGTACGGCGTAGGGTATGGGTTAGGGTTAGGGTTAGGGTTAGTGTTAGGGTTAGGGCTCGGTTTAAGTTACGGGTTAGGATTAGGGTACGTGTTAGGGTTAGGGTAGGGGTTAGGGTTAGGGTACGCGTTACGGTTAGGGTAGTGATTAAACCTATCCCACTCTCTAGATACCCCTTAGCACGTAAAGGAATATTATTTGGGGTTCCACCAATGGAGAAGAGTTTAGACACTAAGATAATATAAGGAACACACACATTATAAAGAAATCACATTAGTATTCTCTTTTTAAGCTGTTCCTTAAAACACTAGTGCTTAGGAAATCTATTGGAGGCAGAAGCAGTCAAGGGTAGCCTAGGGTTAGGGTTAGGCTTAGGGTTAGGCTTAGGGTACGGTTTAGGGTAGGGGTTCGGGGAGGGCTTCGGGTACGGCGTAGGGTATGGGTTAGGGTTAGGGTTAGGGTTAGTGTTAGGGTTAGGGCTCGGTTTAGGGTACGGGTTAGGATTAGGGTATGTGTTAGGGTTAGGGTAGGGGTTAGGGTTAGGGTACGCGTTAGGGTTAGGGTAGTTATTAAACCTATCCCACTCTCTAGATACCCCTTAGCACGAAAAGGAATATTATTTGTGGGTCCAGCCATGGAGAAGAGTTTAGACACTAGGATAAGATAAGGAACACACCTATTATAAAGAAATCACATTAGGATTCTCTTCTTAAGCTGTTCCTTAAAACACTAGTGCTTAAGAAATCTATTGGAGGCAGAAGCAGTCAAGGGTAGCCTAGCGTTAGTGTTAGGCTGAGGGTTAGGCTTAGGGTACGGCTTAGGGTACGGGTTCGGGGAAGGCTTCGGGTACGGCGTAGGGTATGGGTTAGGGTTAGGCTTATTGTTAGTGTTAGGGTTAGGGCTCGGTTTAGGGTACGTGTTAGCGTTAGGGTCGGGTTTAGGGTTAGGGTACGCATTAGAGTTAGGGTAGTTATTAAACCTATCCCACTCTCTAGATACCCCTTAGCACGTAAAGGAATATTATTTGGGGGTCCAGCCATGGACAAGAGTTTAGACACTAGGATAAGATAAGGAACACACCCATTATAAAGAAATCACATTGGGATTCTCTTTTTCTGCTGGTCCTTAAAACACTAGTGCTTAGGAAATCTATTGGAGGCAGAAGCAGTCAAGGGTTGCCTAGGGTTAGGGTTAGGCTTAGGGTTAGGCTTAGGGTACGGCTTAGGGTACGGGTTCGGGGAGGGCTTCGGGTACGGCGTAGGGTATGGGTTAGGGTTAGGGTTACGGTTAGTG
Organism: Balaenoptera physalus; assembly: GCF_965194825.1. Classification (NCBI taxonomy): domain Eukaryota; kingdom Metazoa; phylum Chordata; class Mammalia; order Artiodactyla; family Balaenopteridae; genus Balaenoptera; species Balaenoptera physalus. The sequence goes on along the minus strand of NW_028125508.1, from coordinate 108,589 downwards.
TTAGGGTTAGGGCTCGGTTTAGGGTGCGCTTTAGGATTAGGGTACGTGTTAGGGTTAGGGTAGGGGTTAGGGTTAGGGTACGCGTTACGGTTAGGGTAGTGATTAAACCTATCCCACTCTCTAGTTACCCCTTAGCACGTAAAGGAATATTATTTGGGGGTCCAGCCATGGAGAAGAGTTTAGACACTAGGATAAGATAAGGAACACACCCATTATAAAGAAATCACATTAGGATTCTCTTTTTAAGCTGTTCCTTAAAACACTAGTGCTTAGGAAATCTATTGGAGGCAGAAGCAGTCAAGGGTAGCCTAGGGTTAGGGTTAGGCTTAGGGTTAGGCTTAGGGTACGGCTTAGGGTACGTGTTCGGGGAGGGCTTCGGGTACGGCGTAGGGTATGGGTTAGGGTTAGGGTTACGGTTAGTGTTAGGGTTAGGGCTCGGTTTAGGGTGCGCTTTAGGATTAGGGTACGTGTTAGGGTTAGGGTAGGGGTTAGGGTTAGGGTACGCGTTACGGTTAGGGTAGTGATTAAACCTATCCCACTCTCTAGATACCCCTTAGCACGTAAAGGAATATTATTTGGGGGTCCAGCCATGGAGAAGAGTTTAGACACTAGGATAAGAGAAGGAACACACCCATTATAAAGAAATCACATTAGGATTCTCTTTTTAAGCTGTTCCTTAAAACACTAGTGCTTAGGAAATCTATTGGAGGCAGAAGCAGTCAAGGGTAGCCTAGTGTTAGGGTTAGGCTTAGGGTTAGGCTTAGGGTACGGCTTAGGGTACGGGTTCGGGGAGGGCTTCGGGTACGGCGTAGGGTATGGGTTAGGGTTAGGGTTAGGGTTAGTGTTAGGGTTAGGGCTCGGTTTAGGGTACGGGTTAGGATTAGGGTACGTGTTAGGGTTAGGGTAGGGGTTAGCGTTAGGATACGCGTTAGGGTTAGGGTAGTGATTAAACGTATCCCACTCTCTCGATACCCCTTAGCACATAAAGGAATATTATTTGGGGGCCAGCCATGGAGAAGAGTTTAGACACTAGGATAAGATAAGGAACACACCCATTATAAAGAAATCACATTAGGATTCTCTTTTTAAGCTGTTCCTTAAAACACTAGTGCTTAGGAAATCTATTGGAGGCAGAAGCAGTCAAGGGTAGCCTAGGGTTAGGGTTAGGCTTAGGGTTAGGCTTAGGGTACGGCTTAGAGTACGGGTTCGGGGAGGGCTGCGGGTACGGCGTAGGGTATGGGTTAGGGTTAGGGTTACGGTTAGTGTTAGGGTTAGGGCTCGGTTTAGGGTACGGTTTAGGATTAGGGTACGTGTTAGGGTTAGGGTAGGGGTGAGGGTTAGGTTACGCGTTAGGGTTAGGGTAGTTATTAAACCTATCCAACTCTCTAGATACCCCTTAGCACGTAAAGGAATATTATTTGAGGGGCCAGCCATGGAGAAGAGTTTAGACACTAGGATAAGATAAGGAACACACCCATTATAAAGAAATCACATTAGGATTCCCTTTTTATGCTGTTCCTTAAAACACTAGTGCTTAGGAAATCTATTGGAGGCAGAAGCAGTCAAGGGTAGCCTAGGGTTAGGGTTAGGCTTAGGGTTAGGCTTAGGGTACGGCTTAGGGTACGGGTTCGGGGAGGGCTTCGGGTACGGCGTAGGGTATGGGTTAGGGTTAGGGTTAGGGTTAGTGTTAGGGTTAGGGCTCGGTTTAGGGTACGGGTTAGGATTAGGGTATGTGTTAGGGTTAGGGTAGGGGTTAGGGTTAGGGTACGCGTTAGGGTTAGGGTAGTTATTAAACCTATCCCACTCTCTAGATACCCCTTAGCACGAAAAGGAATATTATTTGTGGGTCCAGCCATGGAGAAGAGTTTAGACACTAGGATAAGATAAGGAACACACCTATTATAAAGAAATCACATTAGGATTCTCTTCTTAAGCTGTTCCTTAAAACACTAGTGCTTAAGAAATCTATTGGAGGCAGAAGCAGTCAAGGGTAGCCTAGCGTTAGTGTTAGGCTGAGGGTTAGGCTTAGGGTACGGCTTAGGGTACGGGTTCGGGGAAGGCTTCGGGTACGGCGTAGGGTATGGGTTAGGGTTAGGCTTATTGTTAGTGTTAGGGTTAGGGCTCGGTTTAGGGTACGTGTTAGCGTTAGGGTCGGGTTTAGGGTTAGGGTACGCATTAGAGTTAGGGTAGTTATTAAACCTATCCCACTCTCTAGATACCCCTTAGCACGTAAAGGAATATTATTTGGGGGTCCAGCCATGGACAAGAGTTTAGACACTAGGATAAGATAAGGAACACACCCATTATAAAGAAATCACATTGGGATTCTCTTTTTCTGCTGGTCCTTAAAACACTAGTGCTTAGGAAATCTATTGGAGGCAGAAGCAGTCAAGGGTTGCCTAGGGTTAGGGTTAGGCTTAGGGTTAGGCTTAGGGTACGGCTTAGGGTACGGGTTCGGGGAGGGCTTCGGGTACGGCGTAGGGTATGGGTTAGGGTTAGGTTTAGGGTTAGTGTTAGGGTTAGGGCTCGGTTTAGGGTACGGGTTAGGATTAGGGTACGTGTTAGGGTTAGGGTAGGAGTTAGGGTTAGGGTACGCGTTAGGGTTAGGGTAGTTATTAAACCTTTCCCAATCTCTAGATACCCATTAGCACGTAAAGGAATATTATTTGGGGGTCCAGCCATGGAGAAGAGTTTAGACACTAGGATAATATAAGGAACACACACATTATAAAGAAATCACATTAGGATTCTCTGTTTAAGCTGTTCCTTAAAACACTAGTGCTTAGGAAATCTATTGGAGGCAGAAGAAGTCAAGGGTAGCCTAGGGTTAGGTTTAGGCTTGGGGTTAGGCTTAGGGTACGGCTTAGGGTACGGGTTCGGGGAGGGGTTCGTTTACGGCGTAGGGTATGGGTTAGTGTTAGTGTTAGGGTTAGTGTTAGGGTTAGGGCTCCGTTTAGGGTACGGGTTAGGTTTAGTTTACGTGTTAGGGTTAGGGTAGGGGTTAGGGTTAGGGTACACATTAGGTTTAGGGTAGTTATTAAACCTATCCCACTCTCTATATACCCCTTAGCACGTAAAGGAATATTATTTGGGGGTCCAGGCATGGAGAAGAGTTTAGACACTAGGATAAGATAAGGAACACACCCATTATAAAGAAATCAAATTAGGATTCTCGTTTTAAGCTGTTCCTTAAAACACTAGTGCTTAGGAAATCTATTGGAGGCAGAAGCAGTCAAGGGTATCCTAGGGTTGGGGTTAGGCTTAGGGTTAGGCTTAGGGTACGGCTTAGGGTACGTGTTCCGGAAGGGCTTCGGGTACGGCGTAGGGTATGGGTTAGGGTTATGGTTAGGGTTAGTGTTAGGGTTAGGGCTCGGTTTAGGGTACGGGTTAGGATTAGGGTACGTGTTAGGGTTAGGGTAGGGGTTAGCGTTAGGATACGCGTTAGGGTTAGGGTAGTGATTAAACGTATCCCACTCTCTCGATACCCCTTAGCACATAAAGGAATATTATTTGGGGGTCCAGCCATGGAGAAGAGTTTAGACACTAGGATAAGATAAGGAACACACCCATTATAAAGAAATCACATTAGGATTCTCTTTTTAAGCTGTTCCTTAAAACACTAGTGCTTAGGAAATCTATTGGAGGCAGAAGCAGTCAAGGGTAGCCTAGGGTTAGGGTTAGGCTTAGGGTTAGGCTTAGGGTACGGCTTAGAGTACGGGTTCGGGGAGGGCTGCGGGTACGGCGTAGGGTATGGGTTAGGGTTAGGGTTACGGTTAGTGTTAGGGTTAGGGCTCGGTTTAGGGTACGGTTTAGGATTAGGGTACGTGTTAGGGTTAGGGTAGGGGTGAGGGTTAGGTTACGCGTTAGGGTTAGGGTAGTTATTAAACCTATCCAACTCTCTAGATACCCCTTAGCACGTAAAGGAATATTATTTGAGGGGCCAGCCATGGAGAAGAGTTTAGACACTAGGATAAGATAAGGAACACACCCATTATAAAGAAATCACATTAGGATTCCCTTTTTATGCTGTTCCTTAAAACACTAGTGCTTAGGAAATCTATTGGAGGCAGAAGCAGTCAAGGGTAGCCTAGGGTTAGGGTTAGGCTTAGGGTTAGGCTTAGGGTACGGCTTAGGGTACGGGTTCGGGGAGGGCTTCGGGTACGGCGTAGGGTATGGGTTAGGGTTAGGGTTAGGGTTAGTGTTAGGGTTAGGGCTCGGTTTAGGGTACGGGTTAGGATTAGGGTATGTGTTAGGGTTAGGGTAGGGGTTAGGGTTAGGGTACGCGTTAGGGTTAGGGTAGTTATTAAACCTATCCCACTCTCTAGATACCCCTTAGCACGAAAAGGAATATTATTTGTGGGTCCAGCCATGGAGAAGAGTTTAGACACTAGGATAAGATAAGGAACACACCTATTATAAAGAAATCACATTAGGATTCTCTTCTTAAGCTGTTCCTTAAAACACTAGTGCTTAAGAAATCTATTGGAGGCAGAAGCAGTCAAGGGTAGCCTAGCGTTAGTGTTAGGCTGAGGGTTAGGCTTAGGGTACGGCTTAGGGTACGGGTTCGGGGAAGGCTTCGGGTACGGCGTAGGGTATGGGTTAGGGTTAGGCTTATTGTTAGTGTTAGGGTTAGGGCTCGGTTTAGGGTACGTGTTAGCGTTAGGGTCGGGTTTAGGGTTAGGGTACGCATTAGAGTTAGGGTAGTTATTAAACCTATCCCACTCTCTAGATACCCCTTAGCACGTAAAGGAATATTATTTGGGGGTCCAGCCATGGACAAGAGTTTAGACACTAGGATAAGATAAGGAACACACCCATTATAAAGAAATCACATTGGGATTCTCTTTTTCTGCTGGTCCTTAAAACACTAGTGCTTAGGAAATCTATTGGAGGCAGAAGCAGTCAAGGGTTGCCTAGGGTTAGGGTTAGGCTTAGGGTTAGGCTTAGGGTACGGCTTAGGGTACGGGTTCGGGGAGGGCTTCGGGTACGGCGTAGGGTATGGGTTAGGGTTAGGTTTAGGGTTAGTGTTAGGGTTAGGGCTCGGTTTAGGGTACGGGTTAGGATTAGGGTACGTGTTAGGGTTAGGGTAGGAGTTAGGGTTAGGGTACGCGTTAGGGTTAGGGTAGTTATTAAACCTTTCCCAATCTCTAGATACCCATTAGCACGTAAAGGAATATTATTTGGGGGTCCAGCCATGGAGAAGAGTTTAGACACTAGGATAATATAAGGAACACACACATTATAAAGAAATCACATTAGGATTCTCTGTTTAAGCTGTTCCTTAAAACACTAGTGCTTAGGAAATCTATTGGAGGCAGAAGAAGTCAAGGGTAGCCTAGGGTTAGGTTTAGGCTTGGGGTTAGGCTTAGGGTACGGCTTAGGGTACGGGTTCGGGGAGGGGTTCGTTTACGGCGTAGGGTATGGGTTAGTGTTAGTGTTAGGGTTAGTGTTAGGGTTAGGGCTCCGTTTAGGGTACGGGTTAGGTTTAGTTTACGTGTTAGGGTTAGGGTAGGGGTTAGGGTTAGGGTACACATTAGGTTTAGGGTAGTTATTAAACCTATCCCACTCTCTATATACCCCTTAGCACGTAAAGGAATATTATTTGGGGGTCCAGGCATGGAGAAGAGTTTAGACACTAGGATAAGATAAGGAACACACCCATTATAAAGAAATCAAATTAGGATTCTCGTTTTAAGCTGTTCCTTAAAACACTAGTGCTTAGGAAATCTATTGGAGGCAGAAGCAGTCAAGGGTATCCTAGGGTTGGGGTTAGGCTTAGGGTTAGGCTTAGGGTACGGCTTAGGGTACGTGTTCCGGAAGGGCTTCGGGTACGGCGTAGGGTATGGGTTAGGGTTATGGTTAGGGTTAGTGTTAGGGTTAGGGCTCGGTTTAGGGTGCGCTTTAGGATTAGGGTACGTGTTAGGGTTAGGGTAGGGGTTAGGGTTAGGGTACGCGTTACGGTTAGGGTAGTGATTAAACCTATCCCACTCTCTAGATACCCCTTAGCACGTAAAGGAATATTATTTGGGGGTCCAGCCATGGAGAAGAGTTTAGACACTAGGATAAGAGAAGGAACACACCCATTATAAAGAAATCACATTAGGATTCTCTTTTTAAGCTGTTCCTTAAAACACTAGTGCTTAGGAAATCTATTGGAGGCAGAAGCAGTCAAGGGTAGCCTAGTGTTAGGGTTAGGCTTAGGGTTAGGCTTAGGGTACGGCTTAGGGTACGGGTTCGGGGAGGGCTTCGGGTACGGCGTAGGGTATGGGTTAGGGTTAGGGTTAGGGTTAGTGTTAGGGTTAGGGCTCGGTTTAGGGTACGGGTTAGGATTAGGGTACGTGTTAGGGTTAGGGTAGGGGTTAGCGTTAGGATACGCGTTAGGGTTAGGGTAGTGATTAAACGTATCCCACTCTCTCGATACCCCTTAGCACATAAAGGAATATTATTTGGGGGTCCAGCCATGGAGAAGAGTTTAGACACTAGGATAAGATAAGGAACACACCCATTATAAAGAAATCACATTAGGATTCTCTTTTTAAGCTGTTCCTTAAAACACTAGTGCTTAGGAAATCTATTGGAGGCAGAAGCAGTCAAGGGTAGCCTAGGGTTAGGGTTAGGCTTAGGGTTAGGCTTAGGGTACGGCTTAGAGTACGGGTTCGGGGAGGGCTGCGGGTACGGCGTAGGGTATGGGTTAGGGTTAGGGTTACGGTTAGTGTTAGGGTTAGGGCTCGGTTTAGGGTACGGTTTAGGATTAGGGTACGTGTTAGGGTTAGGGTAGGGGTGAGGGTTAGGTTACGCGTTAGGGTTAGGGTAGTTATTAAACCTATCCAACTCTCTAGATACCCCTTAGCACGTAAAGGAATATTATTTGAGGGGCCAGCCATGGAGAAGAGTTTAGACACTAGGATAAGATAAGGAACACACCCATTATAAAGAAATCACATTAGGATTCCCTTTTTATGCTGTTCCTTAAAACACTAGTGCTTAGGAAATCTATTGGAGGCAGAAGCAGTCAAGGGTAGCCTAGGGTTAGGGTTAGGCTTAGGGTTAGGCTTAGGGTACGGCTTAGGGTACGGGTTCGGGGAGGGCTTCGGGTACGGCGTAGGGTATGGGTTAGGGTTAGGGTTAGGGTTAGTGTTAGGGTTAGGGCTCGGTTTAGGGTACGGGTTAGGATTAGGGTATGTGTTAGGGTTAGGGTAGGGGTTAGGGTTAGGGTACGCGTTAGGGTTAGGGTAGTTATTAAACCTATCCCACTCTCTAGATACCCCTTAGCACGAAAAGGAATATTATTTGTGGGTCCAGCCATGGAGAAGAGTTTAGACACTAGGATAAGATAAGGAACACACCTATTATAAAGAAATCACATTAGGATTCTCTTCTTAAGCTGTTCCTTAAAACACTAGTGCTTAAGAAATCTATTGGAGGCAGAAGCAGTCAAGGGTAGCCTAGCGTTAGTGTTAGGCTGAGGGTTAGGCTTAGGGTACGGCTTAGGGTACGGGTTCGGGGAAGGCTTCGGGTACGGCGTAGGGTATGGGTTAGGGTTAGGCTTATTGTTAGTGTTAGGGTTAGGGCTCGGTTTAGGGTACGTGTTAGCGTTAGGGTCGGGTTTAGGGTTAGGGTACGCATTAGAGTTAGGGTAGTTATTAAACCTATCCCACTCTCTAGATACCCCTTAGCACGTAAAGGAATATTATTTGGGGGTCCAGCCATGGACAAGAGTTTAGACACTAGGATAAGATAAGGAACACACCCATTATAAAGAAATCACATTGGGATTCTCTTTTTCTGCTGGTCCTTAAAACACTAGTGCTTAGGAAATCTATTGGAGGCAGAAGCAGTCAAGGGTTGCCTAGGGTTAGGGTTAGGCTTAGGGTTAGGCTTAGGGTACGGCTTAGGGTACGGGTTCGGGGAGGGCTTCGGGTACGGCGTAGGGTATGGGTTAGGGTTAGGTTTAGGGTTAGTGTTAGGGTTAGGGCTCGGTTTAGGGTACGGGTTAGGATTAGGGTACGTGTTAGGGTTAGGGTAGGAGTTAGGGTTAGGGTACGCGTTAGGGTTAGGGTAGTTATTAAACCTTTCCCAATCTCTAGATACCCATTAGCACGTAAAGGAATATTATTTGGGGGTCCAGCCATGGAGAAGAGTTTAGACACTAGGATAATATAAGGAACACACACATTATAAAGAAATCACATTAGGATTCTCTGTTTAAGCTGTTCCTTAAAACACTAGTGCTTAGGAAATCTATTGGAGGCAGAAGAAGTCAAGGGTAGCCTAGGGTTAGGTTTAGGCTTGGGGTTAGGCTTAGGGTACGGCTTAGGGTACGGGTTCGGGGAGGGGTTCGTTTACGGCGTAGGGTATGGGTTAGTGTTAGTGTTAGGGTTAGTGTTAGGGTTAGGGCTCCGTTTAGGGTACGGGTTAGGTTTAGTTTACGTGTTAGGGTTAGGGTAGGGGTTAGGGTTAGGGTACACATTAGGTTTAGGGTAGTTATTAAACCTATCCCACTCTCTATATACCCCTTAGCACGTAAAGGAATATTATTTGGGGGTCCAGGCATGGAGAAGAGTTTAGACACTAGGATAAGATAAGGAACACACCCATTATAAAGAAATCAAATTAGGATTCTCGTTTTAAGCTGTTCCTTAAAACACTAGTGCTTAGGAAATCTATTGGAGGCAGAAGCAGTCAAGGGTATCCTAGGGTTGGGGTTAGGCTTAGGGTTAGGCTTAGGGTACGGCTTAGGGTACGTGTTCCGGAAGGGCTTCGGGTACGGCGTAGGGTATGGGTTAGGGTTATGGTTAGGGTTAGTGTTAGGGTTAGGGCTCGGTTTAGGGTACGGGTTAGGATTAGGGTACGTGTTAGGGTTAGGGTAGGGGTTAGCGTTAGGGTATGCGTTAGGGTTAGGGTAGTTATTAAACCTATCCCACTCACTAGTTACCCCTTAGCACGTAAAGGAATATTATTTGGGGGTCCAGCCATGGAGAAGAGTTTAGACACTAGGATAAGATAAGGAACACACCCATTATAAAGAAATCACATTAGGATTCTCTTTTTAAGCTGTTCCTTAAAACACTAGTGCTTAGGAAATCTATTGGAGGCAGAAGCAGTCAAGGGTAGCCTAGGGTTAGGGTTAGGCTTAGGGTTAGGCTTAGGGTACGGCTTAGGGTACGTGTTCGGGGAGGGCTTCGGGTACGGCGTAGGGTATGGGTTAGGGTTAGGGTTACGGTTAGTGTTAGGGTTAGGGCTCGGTTTAGGGTGCGCTTTAGGATTAGGGTACGTGTTAGGGTTAGGGTAGGGGTTAGGGTTAGGGTACGCGTTACGGTTAGGGTAGTGATTAAACCTATCCCACTCTCTAGATACCCCTTAGCACGTAAAGGAATATTATTTGGGGGTCCAGCCATGGAGAAGAGTTTAGACACTAGGATAAGAGAAGGAACACACCCATTATAAAGAAATCACATTAGGATTCTCTTTTTAAGCTGTTCCTTAAAACACTAGTGCTTAGGAAATCTATTGGAGGCAGAAGCAGTCAAGGGTAGCCTAGTGTTAGGGTTAGGCTTAGGGTTAGGCTTAGGGTACGGCTTAGGGTACGGGTTCGGGGAGGGCTTCGGGTACGGCGTAGGGTATGGGTTAGGGTTAGGGTTAGGGTTAGTGTTAGGGTTAGGGCTCGGTTTAGGGTACGGGTTAGGATTAGGGTACGTGTTAGGGTTAGGGTAGGGGTTAGCGTTAGGATACGCGTTAGGGTTAGGGTAGTGATTAAACGTATCCCACTCTCTCGATACCCCTTAGCACATAAAGGAATATTATTTGGGGGTCCAGCCATGGAGAAGAGTTTAGACACTAGGATAAGATAAGGAACACACCCATTATAAAGAAATCACATTAGGATTCTCTTTTTAAGCTGTTCCTTAAAACACTAGTGCTTAGGAAATCTATTGGAGGCAGAAGCAGTCAAGGGTAGCCTAGGGTTAGGGTTAGGCTTAGGGTTAGGCTTAGGGTACGGCTTAGAGTACGGGTTCGGGGAGGGCTGCGGGTACGGCGTAGGGTATGGGTTAGGGTTAGGGTTACGGTTAGTGTTAGGGTTAGGGCTCGGTTTAGGGTACGGTTTAGGATTAGGGTACGTGTTAGGGTTAGGGTAGGGGTGAGGGTTAGGTTACGCGTTAGGGTTAGGGTAGTTATTAAACCTATCCAACTCTCTAGATACCCCTTAGCACGTAAAGGAATATTATTTGAGGGGCCAGCCATGGAGAAGAGTTTAGACACTAGGATAAGATAAGGAACACACCCATTATAAAGAAATCACATTAGGATTCCCTTTTTATGCTGTTCCTTAAAACACTAGTGCTTAGGAAATCTATTGGAGGCAGAAGCAGTCAAGGGTAGCCTAGGGTTAGGGTTAGGCTTAGGGTTAGGCTTAGGGTACGGCTTAGGGTACGGGTTCGGGGAGGGCTTCGGGTACGGCGTAGGGTATGGGTTAGGGTTAGGGTTAGGGTTAGTGTTAGGGTTAGGGCTCGGTTTAGGGTACGGGTTAGGATTAGGGTATGTGTTAGGGTTAGGGTAGGGGTTAGGGTTAGGGTACGCGTTAGGGTTAGGGTAGTTATTAAACCTATCCCACTCTCTAGATACCCCTTAGCACGAAAAGGAATATTATTTGTGGGTCCAGCCATGGAGAAGAGTTTAGACACTAGGATAAGATAAGGAACACACCTATTATAAAGAAATCACATTAGGATTCTCTTCTTAAGCTGTTCCTTAAAACACTAGTGCTTAAGAAATCTATTGGAGGCAGAAGCAGTCAAGGGTAGCCTAGCGTTAGTGTTAGGCTGAGGGTTAGGCTTAGGGTACGGCTTAGGGTACGGGTTCGGGGAAGGCTTCGGGTACGGCGTAGGGTATGGGTTAGGGTTAGGCTTATTGTTAGTGTTAGGGTTAGGGCTCGGTTTAGGGTACGTGTTAGCGTTAGGGTCGGGTTTAGGGTTAGGGTACGCATTAGAGTTAGGGTAGTTATTAAACCTATCCCACTCTCTAGATACCCCTTAGCACGTAAAGGAATATTATTTGGGGGTCCAGCCATGGACAAGAGTTTAGACACTAGGATAAGATAAGGAACACACCCATTATAAAGAAATCACATTGGGATTCTCTTTTTCTGCTGGTCCTTAAAACACTAGTGCTTAGGAAATCTATTGGAGGCAGAAGCAGTCAAGGGTTGCCTAGGGTTAGGGTTAGGCTTAGGGTTAGGCTTAGGGTACGGCTTAGGGTACGGGTTCGGGGAGGGCTTCGGGTACGGCGTAGGGTATGGGTTAGGGTTAGGTTTAGGGTTAGTGTTAGGGTTAGGGCTCGGTTTAGGGTACGGGTTAGGATTAGGGTACGTGTTAGGGTTAGGGTAGGAGTTAGGGTTAGGGTACGCGTTAGGGTTAGGGTAGTTATTAAACCTTTCCCAATCTCTAGATACCCATTAGCACGTAAAGGAATATTATTTGGGGGTCCAGCCATGGAGAAGAGTTTAGACACTAGGATAATATAAGGAACACACACATTATAAAGAAATCACATTAGGATTCTCTGTTTAAGCTGTTCCTTAAAACACTAGTGCTTAGGAAATCTATTGGAGGCAGAAGAAGTCAAGGGTAGCCTAGGGTTAGGTTTAGGCTTGGGGTTAGGCTTAGGGTACGGCTTAGGGTACGGGTTCGGGGAGGGGTTCGTTTACGGCGTAGGGTATGGGTTAGTGTTAGTGTTAGGGTTAGTGTTAGGGTTAGGGCTCCGTTTAGGGTACGGGTTAGGTTTAGTTTACGTGTTAGGGTTAGGGTAGGGGTTAGGGTTAGGGTACACATTAGGTTTAGGGTAGTTATTAAACCTATCCCACTCTCTATATACCCCTTAGCACGTAAAGGAATATTATTTGGGGGTCCAGGCATGGAGAAGAGTTTAGACACTAGGATAAGATAAGGAACACACCCATTATAAAGAAATCAAATTAGGATTCTCGTTTTAAGCTGTTCCTTAAAACACTAGTGCTTAGGAAATCTATTGGAGGCAGAAGCAGTCAAGGGTATCCTAGGGTTGGGGTTAGGCTTAGGGTTAGGCTTAGGGTACGGCTTAGGGTACGTGTTCCGGAAGGGCTTCGGGTACGGCGTAGGGTATGGGTTAGGGTTATGGTTAGGGTTAGTGTTAGGGTTAGGGCTCGGTTTAGGGTACGGGTTAGGATTAGGGTACGTGTTAGGGTTAGGGTAGGGGTTAGGTTTAGGGTACACGTTAGGGTTAGGGTAGTTATTAAACCTATCCCACTCTCTCGATACCCCTTAGCACATAAAGGAATATTATTTGGGGGTCCAGCCATGGAGAAGACTTTAGACACTAGGATAAGATAAGGAACACACCCATTATAAAGAAATCACTTTAGGATTCTCTTTTTAAGCTGTTCCTTAAAACACTAGTGCTTAGGAAATCTATTGGAGGCAGAAGCAGTCAAGGGTAGCCTAGGGTTAGGGTTAGGCTTAGGGTTAGGCTTAGGGTACGGCTTAGGGTACGTTTTCGGGGAGGGCTTCGGGTACGGCGTAGGGTATGGGTTAGGGTTAGGGTTAGGGTTAGTGTTAGGGTTAGGGCTCGGTTTAAGTTACGGGTTAGGATTAGGGTACGTGTTAGGGTTAGGGTAGGGGTTAGGGTTAGGGTACGCGTTACGGTTAGGGTAGTGATTAAACCTATCCCACTCTCTAGATACCCCTTAGCACGTAAAGGAATATTATTTGGGGGTCCACCAATGGAGAAGAGTTTAGACACTAAGATAATATAAGGAACACACACATTATAAAGAAATCACATTAGTATTCTCTTTTTAAGCTGTTCCTTAAAACACTAGTGCTTAGGAAATCTATTGGAGGCAGAAGCAGTCAAGGGTAGCCTAGGGTTAGGGTTAGGCTTAGGGTTAGGCTTAGGGTACGGTTTAGGGTAGGGGTTCGGGGAGGGCTTCGGGTACGGCGTAGGGTATGGGTTAGGGTTAGGGTTAGGGTTAGTGTTAGGGTTAGGGCTCGGTTTAGGGTACGGGTTAGGATTAGGGTATGTGTTAGGGTTAGGGTAGGGGTTAGGGTTAGGGTACGCGTTAGGGTTAGGGTAGTTATTAAACCTATCCCACTCTCTAGATACCCCTTAGCACGAAAAGGAATATTATTTGTGGGTCCAGCCATGGAGAAGAGTTTAGACACTAGGATAAGATAAGGAACACACCTATTATAAAGAAATCACATTAGGATTCTCTTCTTAAGCTGTTCCTTAAAACACTAGTGCTTAAGAAATCTATTGGAGGCAGAAGCAGTCAAGGGTAGCCTAGCGTTAGTGTTAGGCTGAGGGTTAGGCTTAGGGTACGGCTTAGGGTACGGGTTCGGGGAAGGCTTCGGGTACGGCGTAGGGTATGGGTTAGGGTTAGGCTTATTGTTAGTGTTAGGGTTAGGGCTCGGTTTAGGGTACGTGTTAGCGTTAGGGTCGGGTTTAGGGTTAGGGTACGCATTAGAGTTAGGGTAGTTATTAAACCTATCCCACTCTCTAGATACCCCTTAGCACGTAAAGGAATATTATTTGGGGGTCCAGCCATGGACAAGAGTTTAGACACTAGGATAAGATAAGGAACACACCCATTATAAAGAAATCACATTGGGATTCTCTTTTTCTGCTGGTCCTTAAAACACTAGTGCTTAGGAAATCTATTGGAGGCAGAAGCAGTCAAGGGTTGCCTAGGGTTAGGGTTAGGCTTAGGGTTAGGCTTAGGGTACGGCTTAGGGTACGGGTTCGGGGAGGGCTTCGGGTACGGCGTAGGGTATGGGTTAGGGTTAGGGTTACGGTTAGTGTTAGGGTTAGGGCTCGGTTTAGGGTGCGCTTTAGGATTAGGGTACGTGTTAGGGTTAGGGTAGGGGTTAGGGTTAGGGTACGCGTTACGGTTAGGGTAGTGATTAAACCTATCCCACTCTCTAGTTACCCCTTAGCACGTAAAGGAATATTATTTGGGGGTCCAGCCATGGAGAAGAGTTTAGACACTAGGATAAGATAAGGAACACACCCATTATAAAGAAATCACATTAGGATTCTCTTTTTAAGCTGTTCCTTAAAACACTAGTGCTTAGGAAATCTATTGGAGGCAGAAGCAGTCAAGGGTAGCCTAGGGTTAGGGTTAGGCTTAGGGTTAGGCTTAGGGTACGGCTTAGGGTACGTGTTCGGGGAGGGCTTCGGGTACGGCGTAGGGTATGGGTTAGGGTTAGGGTTACGGTTAGTGTTAGGGTTAGGGCTCGGTTTAGGGTGCGCTTTAGGATTAGGGTACGTGTTAGGGTTAGGGTAGGGGTTAGGGTTAGGGTACGCGTTACGGTTAGGGTAGTGATTAAACCTATCCCACTCTCTAGATACCCCTTAGCACGTAAAGGAATATTATTTGGGGGTCCAGCCATGGAGAAGAGTTTAGACACTAGGATAAGAGAAGGAACACACCCATTATAAAGAAATCACATTAGGATTCTCTTTTTAAGCTGTTCCTTAAAACACTAGTGCTTAGGAAATCTATTGGAGGCAGAAGCAGTCAAGGGTAGCCTAGTGTTAGGGTTAGGCTTAGGGTTAGGCTTAGGGTACGGCTTAGGGTACGGGTTCGGGGAGGGCTTCGGGTACGGCGTAGGGTATGGGTTAGGGTTAGGGTTAGGGTTAGTGTTAGGGTTAGGGCTCGGTTTAGGGTACGGGTTAGGATTAGGGTACGTGTTAGGGTTAGGGTAGGGGTTAGCGTTAGGATACGCGTTAGGGTTAGGGTAGTGATTAAACGTATCCCACTCTCTCGATACCCCTTAGCACATAAAGGAATATTATTTGGGGGTCCAGCCATGGAGAAGAGTTTAGACACTAGGATAAGATAAGGAACACACCCATTATAAAGAAATCACATTAGGATTCTCTTTTTAAGCTGTTCCTTAAAACACTAGTGCTTAGGAAATCTATTGGAGGCAGAAGCAGTCAAGGGTAGCCTAGGGTTAGGGTTAGGCTTAGGGTTAGGCTTAGGGTACGGCTTAGAGTACGGGTTCGGGGAGGGCTGCGGGTACGGCGTAGGGTATGGGTTAGGGTTAGGGTTACGGTTAGTGTTAGGGTTAGGGCTCGGTTTAGGGTACGGTTTAGGATTAGGGTACGTGTTAGGGTTAGGGTAGGGGTGAGGGTTAGGTTACGCGTTAGGGTTAGGGTAGTTATTAAACCTATCCAACTCTCTAGATACCCCTTAGCACGTAAAGGAATATTATTTGAGGGGCCAGCCATGGAGAAGAGTTTAGACACTAGGATAAGATAAGGAACACACCCATTATAAAGAAATCACATTAGGATTCCCTTTTTATGCTGTTCCTTAAAACACTAGTGCTTAGGAAATCTATTGGAGGCAGAAGCAGTCAAGGGTAGCCTAGGGTTAGGGTTAGGCTTAGGGTTAGGCTTAGGGTACGGCTTAGGGTACGGGTTCGGGGAGGGCTTCGGGTACGGCGTAGGGTATGGGTTAGGGTTAGGGTTAGGGTTAGTGTTAGGGTTAGGGCTCGGTTTAGGGTACGGGTTAGGATTAGGGTATGTGTTAGGGTTAGGGTAGGGGTTAGGGTTAGGGTACGCGTTAGGGTTAGGGTAGTTATTAAACCTATCCCACTCTCTAGATACCCCTTAGCACGAAAAGGAATATTATTTGTGGGTCCAGCCATGGAGAAGAGTTTAGACACTAGGATAAGATAAGGAACACACCTATTATAAAGAAATCACATTAGGATTCTCTTCTTAAGCTGTTCCTTAAAACACTAGTGCTTAAGAAATCTATTGGAGGCAGAAGCAGTCAAGGGTAGCCTAGCGTTAGTGTTAGGCTGAGGGTTAGGCTTAGGGTACGGCTTAGGGTACGGGTTCGGGGAAGGCTTCGGGTACGGCGTAGGGTATGGGTTAGGGTTAGGCTTATTGTTAGTGTTAGGGTTAGGGCTCGGTTTAGGGTACGTGTTAGCGTTAGGGTCGGGTTTAGGGTTAGGGTACGCATTAGAGTTAGGGTAGTTATTAAACCTATCCCACTCTCTAGATACCCCTTAGCACGTAAAGGAATATTATTTGGGGGTCCAGCCATGGACAAGAGTTTAGACACTAGGATAAGATAAGGAACACACCCATTATAAAGAAATCACATTGGGATTCTCTTTTTCTGCTGGTCCTTAAAACACTAGTGCTTAGGAAATCTATTGGAGGCAGAAGCAGTCAAGGGTTGCCTAGGGTTAGGGTTAGGCTTAGGGTTAGGCTTAGGGTACGGCTTAGGGTACGGGTTCGGGGAGGGCTTCGGGTACGGCGTAGGGTATGGGTTAGGGTTAGGTTTAGGGTTAGTGTTAGGGTTAGGGCTCGGTTTAGGGTACGGGTTAGGATTAGGGTACGTGTTAGGGTTAGGGTAGGAGTTAGGGTTAGGGTACGCGTTAGGGTTAGGGTAGTTATTAAACCTTTCCCAATCTCTAGATACCCATTAGCACGTAAAGGAATATTATTTGGGGGTCCAGCCATGGAGAAGAGTTTAGACACTAGGATAATATAAGGAACACACACATTATAAAGAAATCACATTAGGATTCTCTGTTTAAGCTGTTCCTTAAAACACTAGTGCTTAGGAAATCTATTGGAGGCAGAAGAAGTCAAGGGTAGCCTAGGGTTAGGTTTAGGCTTGGGGTTAGGCTTAGGGTACGGCTTAGGGTACGGGTTCGGGGAGGGGTTCGTTTACGGCGTAGGGTATGGGTTAGTGTTAGTGTTAGGGTTAGTGTTAGGGTTAGGGCTCCGTTTAGGGTACGGGTTAGGTTTAGTTTACGTGTTAGGGTTAGGGTAGGGGTTAGGGTTAGGGTACACATTAGGTTTAGGGTAGTTATTAAACCTATCCCACTCTCTATATACCCCTTAGCACGTAAAGGAATATTATTTGGGGGTCCAGGCATGGAGAAGAGTTTAGACACTAGGATAAGATAAGGAACACACCCATTATAAAGAAATCAAATTAGGATTCTCGTTTTAAGCTGTTCCTTAAAACACTAGTGCTTAGGAAATCTATTGGAGGCAGAAGCAGTCAAGGGTATCCTAGGGTTGGGGTTAGGCTTAGGGTTAGGCTTAGGGTACGGCTTAGGGTACGTGTTCCGGAAGGGCTTCGGGTACGGCGTAGGGTATGGGTTAGGGTTATGGTTAGGGTTAGTGTTAGGGTTAGGGCTCGGTTTAGGGTACGGGTTAGGATTAGGGTACGTGTTAGGGTTAGGGTAGGGGTTAGGTTTAGGGTACACGTTAGGGTTAGGGTAGTTATTAAACCTATCCCACTCTCTCGATACCCCTTAGCACATAAAGGAATATTATTTGGGGGTCCAGCCATGGAGAAGACTTTAGACACTAGGATAAGATAAGGAACACACCCATTATAAAGAAATCACTTTAGGATTCTCTTTTTAAGCTGT
The DNA here is from genome assembly GCF_965194825.1 of Balaenoptera physalus. NCBI lineage: Eukaryota > Metazoa > Chordata > Mammalia > Artiodactyla > Balaenopteridae > Balaenoptera > Balaenoptera physalus. Next base: position 91,145 of record NW_028125508.1, on the reverse strand, counting down.
TCCTTAAAACACTAGTGCTTAGGAAATCTATTGGAGGCAGAAGCAGTCAAGGGTAGCCTAGGGTTAGGGTTAGGCTTAGGGTTAGGCTTAGGGTACGGCTTAGGGTACGTTTTCGGGGAGGGCTTCGGGTACGGCGTAGGGTATGGGTTAGGGTTAGGGTTAGGGTTAGTGTTAGGGTTAGGGCTCGGTTTAAGTTACGGGTTAGGATTAGGGTACGTGTTAGGGTTAGGGTAGGGGTTAGGGTTAGGGTACGCGTTACGGTTAGGGTAGTGATTAAACCTATCCCACTCTCTAGATACCCCTTAGCACGTAAAGGAATATTATTTGGGGGTCCACCAATGGAGAAGAGTTTAGACACTAAGATAATATAAGGAACACACACATTATAAAGAAATCACATTAGTATTCTCTTTTTAAGCTGTTCCTTAAAACACTAGTGCTTAGGAAATCTATTGGAGGCAGAAGCAGTCAAGGGTAGCCTAGGGTTAGGGTTAGGCTTAGGGTTAGGCTTAGGGTACGGTTTAGGGTAGGGGTTCGGGGAGGGCTTCGGGTACGGCGTAGGGTATGGGTTAGGGTTAGGGTTAGGGTTAGTGTTAGGGTTAGGGCTCGGTTTAGGGTACGGGTTAGGATTAGGGTATGTGTTAGGGTTAGGGTAGGGGTTAGGGTTAGGGTACGCGTTAGGGTTAGGGTAGTTATTAAACCTATCCCACTCTCTAGATACCCCTTAGCACGAAAAGGAATATTATTTGTGGGTCCAGCCATGGAGAAGAGTTTAGACACTAGGATAAGATAAGGAACACACCTATTATAAAGAAATCACATTAGGATTCTCTTCTTAAGCTGTTCCTTAAAACACTAGTGCTTAAGAAATCTATTGGAGGCAGAAGCAGTCAAGGGTAGCCTAGCGTTAGTGTTAGGCTGAGGGTTAGGCTTAGGGTACGGCTTAGGGTACGGGTTCGGGGAAGGCTTCGGGTACGGCGTAGGGTATGGGTTAGGGTTAGGCTTATTGTTAGTGTTAGGGTTAGGGCTCGGTTTAGGGTACGTGTTAGCGTTAGGGTCGGGTTTAGGGTTAGGGTACGCATTAGAGTTAGGGTAGTTATTAAACCTATCCCACTCTCTAGATACCCCTTAGCACGTAAAGGAATATTATTTGGGGGTCCAGCCATGGACAAGAGTTTAGACACTAGGATAAGATAAGGAACACACCCATTATAAAGAAATCACATTGGGATTCTCTTTTTCTGCTGGTCCTTAAAACACTAGTGCTTAGGAAATCTATTGGAGGCAGAAGCAGTCAAGGGTTGCCTAGGGTTAGGGTTAGGCTTAGGGTTAGGCTTAGGGTACGGCTTAGGGTACGGGTTCGGGGAGGGCTTCGGGTACGGCGTAGGGTATGGGTTAGGGTTAGGTTTAGGGTTAGTGTTAGGGTTAGGGCTCGGTTTAGGGTGCGCTTTAGGATTAGGGTACGTGTTAGGTTTAGGGTAGGGGTTAGGGTTAGGGTACGCGTTACGGTTAGGGTAGTGATTAAACCTATCCCACTCTCTAGTTACCCCTTAGCACGTAAAGGAATATTATTTGGGGGTCCAGCCATGGAGAAGAGTTTAGACACTAGGATAAGATAAGGAACACACCCATTATAAAGAAATCACATTAGGATTCTCTTTTTAAGCTGTTCCTTAAAACACTAGTGCTTAGGAAATCTATTGGAGGCAGAAGCAGTCAAGGGTAGCCTAGGGTTAGGGTTAGGCTTAGGGTTAGGCTTAGGGTACGGCTTAGGGTACGTGTTCGGGGAGGGCTTCGGGTACGGCGTAGGGTATGGGTTAGGGTTAGGGTTACGGTTAGTGTTAGGGTTAGGGCTCGGTTTAGGGTGCGCTTTAGGATTAGGGTACGTGTTAGGGTTAGGGTAGGGGTTAGGGTTAGGGTACGCGTTACGGTTAGGGTAGTGATTAAACCTATCCCACTCTCTAGATACCCCTTAGCACGTAAAGGAATATTATTTGGGGGTCCAGCCATGGAGAAGAGTTTAGACACTAGGATAAGAGAAGGAACACACCCATTATAAAGAAATCACATTAGGATTCTCTTTTTAAGCTGTTCCTTAAAACACTAGTGCTTAGGAAATCTATTGGAGGCAGAAGCAGTCAAGGGTAGCCTAGTGTTAGGGTTAGGCTTAGGGTTAGGCTTAGGGTACGGCTTAGGGTACGGGTTCGGGGAGGGCTTCGGGTACGGCGTAGGGTATGGGTTAGGGTTAGGGTTAGGGTTAGTGTTAGGGTTAGGGCTCGGTTTAGGGTACGGGTTAGGATTAGGGTACGTGTTAGGGTTAGGGTAGGGGTTAGCGTTAGGATACGCGTTAGGGTTAGGGTAGTGATTAAACGTATCCCACTCTCTCGATACCCCTTAGCACATAAAGGAATATTATTTGGGGGTCCAGCCATGGAGAAGAGTTTAGACACTAGGATAAGATAAGGAACACACCCATTATAAAGAAATCACATTAGGATTCTCTTTTTAAGCTGTTCCTTAAAACACTAGTGCTTAGGAAATCTATTGGAGGCAGAAGCAGTCAAGGGTAGCCTAGGGTTAGGGTTAGGCTTAGGGTTAGGCTTAGGGTACGGCTTAGAGTACGGGTTCGGGGAGGGCTGCGGGTACGGCGTAGGGTATGGGTTAGGGTTAGGGTTACGGTTAGTGTTAGGGTTAGGGCTCGGTTTAGGGTACGGTTTAGGATTAGGGTACGTGTTAGGGTTAGGGTAGGGGTGAGGGTTAGGTTACGCGTTAGGGTTAGGGTAGTTATTAAACCTATCCAACTCTCTAGATACCCCTTAGCACGTAAAGGAATATTATTTGAGGGGCCAGCCATGGAGAAGAGTTTAGACACTAGGATAAGATAAGGAACACACCCATTATAAAGAAATCACATTAGGATTCCCTTTTTATGCTGTTCCTTAAAACACTAGTGCTTAGGAAATCTATTGGAGGCAGAAGCAGTCAAGGGTAGCCTAGGGTTAGGGTTAGGCTTAGGGTTAGGCTTAGGGTACGGCTTAGGGTACGGGTTCGGGGAGGGCTTCGGGTACGGCGTAGGGTATGGGTTAGGGTTAGGGTTAGGGTTAGTGTTAGGGTTAGGGCTCGGTTTAGGGTACGGGTTAGGATTAGGGTATGTGTTAGGGTTAGGGTAGGGGTTAGGGTTAGGGTACGCGTTAGGGTTAGGGTAGTTATTAAACCTATCCCACTCTCTAGATACCCCTTAGCACGAAAAGGAATATTATTTGTGGGTCCAGCCATGGAGAAGAGTTTAGACACTAGGATAAGATAAGGAACACACCTATTATAAAGAAATCACATTAGGATTCTCTTCTTAAGCTGTTCCTTAAAACACTAGTGCTTAAGAAATCTATTGGAGGCAGAAGCAGTCAAGGGTAGCCTAGCGTTAGTGTTAGGCTGAGGGTTAGGCTTAGGGTACGGCTTAGGGTACGGGTTCGGGGAAGGCTTCGGGTACGGCGTAGGGTATGGGTTAGGGTTAGGCTTATTGTTAGTGTTAGGGTTAGGGCTCGGTTTAGGGTACGTGTTAGCGTTAGGGTCGGGTTTAGGGTTAGGGTACGCATTAGAGTTAGGGTAGTTATTAAACCTATCCCACTCTCTAGATACCCCTTAGCACGTAAAGGAATATTATTTGGGGGTCCAGCCATGGACAAGAGTTTAGACACTAGGATAAGATAAGGAACACACCCATTATAAAGAAATCACATTGGGATTCTCTTTTTCTGCTGGTCCTTAAAACACTAGTGCTTAGGAAATCTATTGGAGGCAGAAGCAGTCAAGGGTTGCCTAGGGTTAGGGTTAGGCTTAGGGTTAGGCTTAGGGTACGGCTTAGGGTACGGGTTCGGGGAGGGCTTCGGGTACGGCGTAGGGTATGGGTTAGGGTTAGGTTTAGGGTTAGTGTTAGGGTTAGGGCTCGGTTTAGGGTACGGGTTAGGATTAGGGTACGTGTTAGGGTTAGGGTAGGAGTTAGGGTTAGGGTACGCGTTAGGGTTAGGGTAGTTATTAAACCTTTCCCAATCTCTAGATACCCATTAGCACGTAAAGGAATATTATTTGGGGGTCCAGCCATGGAGAAGAGTTTAGACACTAGGATAATATAAGGAACACACACATTATAAAGAAATCACATTAGGATTCTCTGTTTAAGCTGTTCCTTAAAACACTAGTGCTTAGGAAATCTATTGGAGGCAGAAGAAGTCAAGGGTAGCCTAGGGTTAGGTTTAGGCTTGGGGTTAGGCTTAGGGTACGGCTTAGGGTACGGGTTCGGGGAGGGGTTCGTTTACGGCGTAGGGTATGGGTTAGTGTTAGTGTTAGGGTTAGTGTTAGGGTTAGGGCTCCGTTTAGGGTACGGGTTAGGTTTAGTTTACGTGTTAGGGTTAGGGTAGGGGTTAGGGTTAGGGTACACATTAGGTTTAGGGTAGTTATTAAACCTATCCCACTCTCTATATACCCCTTAGCACGTAAAGGAATATTATTTGGGGGTCCAGGCATGGAGAAGAGTTTAGACACTAGGATAAGATAAGGAACACACCCATTATAAAGAAATCAAATTAGGATTCTCGTTTTAAGCTGTTCCTTAAAACACTAGTGCTTAGGAAATCTATTGGAGGCAGAAGCAGTCAAGGGTATCCTAGGGTTGGGGTTAGGCTTAGGGTTAGGCTTAGGGTACGGCTTAGGGTACGGGTTCGGGGAGGGCTTCGGGTACGGCGTAGGGTATGGGTTAGGGTTAGGGTTACGGTTAGTGTTAGGGTTAGGGCTCGGTTTAGGGTACGGGTTAGGATTAGGGTACGTGTTAGGGTTAGGGTAGGGGTTAACGTTAGGGTACGCGTTAGGGTTAGGGTAGTTATTAAACCTATCCCACTCTCTAGTTAACCCTTAGCACGTAAAGGAATATTATTTGGGGGTCCAGCCATGGAGAAGTGTTTAGACACTAGGATAAGATAAGGAACACACCCATTATAAAGAAATCACTTTAGGATTCTCTTTTTAAGCTGTTCCTTAAAACACTAGTGCTTAGGAAATCTATTGGAGGCAGAAGCAGTCAAGGGTAGCCTAGGGTTAGGGTTAGGCTTAGGGTTAGGCTTAGGGTACGGCTTAGGGTACGGGTTCGGGGAGGGCTTCGGGTACGGCGTAGGGTATGGGTTAGGGTTAGGGTTAGCGTTAGTGTTAGGGTTAGGGCTCGGTTTAGGGTACGGGTTAGGATTAGGGTACGTGTTAGGGTTAGGGTAGGGGTTAGGGTTAGGGTATGCGTTAGGCTTAGGGTAGTTATTAAACCTATCCCACTCTCTAGATACCCCTTAGCACGTAAAGGAATATTATTTGGGGGTCCAGCCATGGAGAAGACTTTAGACACTAAGATAATATAAGGAACACACACATTATAAAGAAATCACATTAGGATTCTCTTTTTAAGCTGTTCCTTAAAACACTAGTGCTTAGGAAATCTATTGGAGGCAGAAGCAGTCAAGGGTAGCCTAGGGTTAGGGTTAGGCTTAGGGTTAGGCTTAGGGTACGGCTTAGGGTACGTGTTCGGGGAGGGCTTCGGGTACGGCGTAGGGTATGGGTTAGGGTTAGGGTTACGGTTAGTGTTAGGGTTAGGGCTCGGTTTAGGGTACGCTTTAGGATTAGGGTACGTGTTAGGGTTAGGGTAGGGTTTAGGGTTAGGGTACGCGTTAGGGTTAGGCTAGTTATTAAACCTATCCCACTCTCTAGATACCCCTTAGCACGTAAAGGAATATTATTTGGGGGTCCACCAATGGAGAAGAGTTTAGACACTAAGATAATATAAGGAACACACACATTATAAAGAAATCACATTAGGATTCTCTTTTTAAGCTGTTCCTTAAAACACTAGTGCTTAGGAAATCTATTGGAGGCAGAAGCAGTCAAGGGTAGCCTAGGGTTAGGGTTAGGCTTAGGGTTAGGCTTAGGGTACGGCTTAGGGTACGGGTTCGGTGAGGGCTTCGGGTACGGCGTAGGGTATGGGTTAGGGTTAGGGTTATTTTAGTGTTAGGGTTAGGGCTCGGTTTAGGGTACGTGTTAGCGTTAGGGTCGGGTTTAGGGTTAGGGTACGCATTAGAGTTAGGGTAGTTATTAAACCTATCCCACTCTCTAGATACCCCTTAGCACGTAAAGGAATATTATTTGGGGGTCCAGCCATGGAGAAGAGTTTAGACACTAGGATAAGATAAGGAACACACCCATTATAAAGAAATCACATTGGGATTCTCTTTTTATGCTGGTCCTTAAAACACTAGTGCTTAGGAAATCTATTGGAGGCAGAAGCAGTCAAGGGTTGCCTAGGGTTAGGGTTAGGCTTAGGGTTAGGCTTAGGGTACGGCTTAGGGTACGGGTTCGGGGAGGGCTTCGGGTACGGCGTAGGGTATGGGTTAGGGTTAGGGTTAGGGTTAGTGTTAGGGTTAGGGCTCGGTTTAGGGTACGGGTTAGGATTAGGGTACGTGTTAGGGTTAGGGTAGGGGTTAGGGTTAGGGTACGCGTTAGGGTTAGGGTAGTTATTAAACCTTTCCCAATCTCTAGATACCCATTAGCACGTAAAGGAATATTATTTGGGGGTCCAGCCATGGAGAAGAGTTTAGACACTAAGATAATATAAGGAACACACACATTATAAAGAAATCACATTAGGATTCTCTGTTTAAGCTGTTCCTTAAAACACTAGTGCTTAGGAAATCTATTGGAGGCAGAAGCAGTCAAGGGTAGCCTAGGGTTAGGGTTAGGCTTAGGGTTAGGCTTAGGGTACGGCTTAGGGTACGTTTTCGGGGAGGGCTTCGGGTACGGCGTAGGGTATGGGTTAGGGTTAGGTTTAGGGTTAGTGTTAGGGTTAGGGCTCGGTTTAAGTTACGGGTTAGGATTAGGGTACGTGTTAGGGTTAGGGTAGGGGTTAGGGTTAGGGTACGCGTTACAGTTAGGGTAGTGATTAAACCTATCCCACTCTCTAGATACCCCTTAGCACGTAAAGGAATATTATTTGGGGGTCCACCAATGGAGAAGAGTTTAGACACTAAGATAATATAAGGAACACACACATTATAAAGAAATCACATTAGTATTCTCTTTTTAAGCTGTTCCTTAAAACACTAGTGCTTAGGAAATCTATTGGAGGCAGAAGCAGTCAAGGGTAGCCTAGGGTTAGGGTTAGGCTTAGGGTTAGGCTTAGGGTACGGTTTAGGGTAGGGGTTCGGGGAGGGCTTCGGGTACGGCGTAGGGTATGGGTTAGGGTTAGGGTTAGGGTTAGTGTTAGGGTTAGGGCTCGGTTTAGGGTACGGGTTAGGATTAGGGTACGTGTTAGGGTTAGGGTAGGGGTTAGCGTTAGGGTACGCGTTAGGGTTAGGGTAGTTATTAAACCTATCCCACTCTCTAGTTACCCCTTAGCACGTAAAGGAATATTATTTGGGGGTCCAGCCATGGAGAAGAGTTTAGACACTAGGATAAGATAAGGAACACACCCATTATAAAGAAATCACTTTAGGATTCTCTTTTTAAGCTGTTCCTTAAAACACTAGTGCTTAGGAAATCTATTGGAGGCAGAAGCAGTCAAGGGTAGCCTAGGGTTAGGGTTAGGCTTAGGGTTAGGCTTAGGGTACGGCTTAGGGTACGGGTTCGGGGAGGGCTTCGGGTACGGCGTAGGGTATGGGTTAGGGTTAGGGTTAGGGTTAGTGTTAGGGTTAGGGCTCGGTTTAGGGTACGGGTTAGGATTAGGGTAAGTGTTAGGGTTAGGGTAGGGGTTAGGGTTAGGGTACGCGTTAGGGTTAGGGTAGTTATTAAACCTTTCCCAATCTCTAGATACCCATTAGCACGTAAAGGAATATTATTTGGGGGTCCAGCCATGGAGAAGAGTTTAGACACTAAGATAATATAAGGAACACACACATTATAAAGAAATCACATTAGGATTCTCTGTTTAAGCTGTTCCTTAAAACACTAGTGCTTAGGAAATCTATTGGAGGCAGAAGAAGTCAAGGGTAGCCTAGGGTTAGGTTTAGGCTTGGGGTTAGGCTTAGGGTACGGCTTAGGGTACGGGTTCGGGGAGGGGTTCGTTTACGGCGTAGGGTATGGGTTAGTGTTAGTGTTAGGGTTAGTGTTAGGGTTAGGGCTCCGTTTAGGGTACGGGTTAGGTTTAGGTTACGTGTTAGGGTTAGGGTAGGGGTTAGGGTTAGGGTACACATTAGGTTTAGGGTAGTTATTAAACCTATCCCACTCTCTAGATACCCCTTAGCACGTAAAGGAATATTATTTGGGGGTCCAGGCATGGAGAAGAGTTTAGACACTAGGATAAGATAAGGAACACACCCATTATAAAGAAATCACATTAGGATTCTCGTTTTAAGCTGTTCCTTAAAACACTAGTGCTTAGGAAATCTATTGGAGGCAGAAGCAGTCAAGGGTAGCCTAGGGTTGGGGTTAGGCTTAGGGTTAGGCTTAGGGTACGGCTTAGGGTACGTGTTCGGGGAGGGATTCGGGTACGGCGTAGGGTATGGGTTAGGGTTAGGGTTAGGGTTAGTGTTAGGGTTAGGGCTCGGTTTAGGGTACGGGTTAGGATTAGGGTACGTGTTAGGGTTAGGGTAGGGGTTAGGTTTAGGGTACACGTTAGGGTTAGGGTAGTTATTAAACCTATCCCACTCTCTCGATACCCCTTAGCACATAAAGGAATATTATTTGGGGGTCCTGCCATGGAGAAGACTTTAGACACTAGGATAAGATAAGGAACACACCCATAATAAAGAAATCACTTTAGGATTCTCTTTTTAAGCTGTTCCTTAAAACACTAGTGCTTAGGAAATCTATTGGAGGCAGAAGCAGTCAAGGGTAGCCTAGGGTTAGGGTTAGGCTTAGGGTTAGGCTTAGGGTACGGCTTAGGGTACGGGTTCGGGGAGGGCTTCGGGTACGGCGTAGGGTATGGGTTAGGGTTAGGGTTAGGGTTAGTGTTAGGGTTAGGGCTCGGTTTAGGATACGGGTTAGGATTAGGGTACGTGTTAGGGTTAGGGTAGGGGTTAGGGTTAGGGTACGCGTTAGGCTTAGGGTAGTTATTAAACCTATCCCACTCTCTAGATACCCCTTAGCACGTAAAGGAATATTATTTGGGGGTCCAGCCATGGAGAAGAGTTTAGACACTAAGATAATATAAGGAACACACACATTATAAAGAAATCACATTAGGATTCTCTTTTTAAGGTGTTCCTTAAAACACTAGTACTTAGGAAATCTATTGGAGGCAGAAGCAGTCAAGGGTAGCCTAGGGTTAGGGTTAGGCTTAGGGTTAGGCTTAGGGTACGGCTTAGGGTACGTTTTCGGGGAGGGCTTCGGGTACGGCGTAGGGTATGGGTTAGGGTTAGGGTTAGGGTTAGTGTTAGGGTTAGGGCTCGGTTTAAGTTACGGGTTAGGATTAGGGTACGTGTTAGGGTTAGGGTAGGGGTTAGGGTTAGGGTACGCGTTACGGTTAGGGTAGTGATTAAACCTATCCCACTCTCTAGATACCCCTTAGCATGTAAAGGAATATTATTTGGGGGTCCACCAATGGAGAAGAGTTTAGACACTAAGATAATATAAGGAACACACACATTATAAAGAAATCACATTAGTATTCTCTTTTTAAGCTGTTCCTTAAAACACTAGTGCTTAGGAAATCTATTGGAGGCAGAAGCAGTCAAGGGTAGCCTAGGGTTAGGGTTAGGCTTAGGGTTAGGCTTAGGGTACGGTTTAGGGTAGGGGTTCGGGGAGGGCTTCGGGTACGGCGTAGGGTATGGGTTAGGGTTAGGGTTAGGGTTAGTGTTAGGGTTAGGGCTCGGTTTAGGGTACGGGTTAGGATTAGGGTACGTGTTAGGGTTAGGGTAGGGGTTAGCGTTAGGGTACGCGTTAGGGTTAGGGTAGTTATTAAACCTATCCCACTCTCTAGTTACCCCTTAGCACGTAAAGGAATATTATTTGGGGGTCCAGCCATGGAGAAGAGTTTAGACACTAGGATAAGATAAGGAACACACCCATTATAAAGAAATCACTTTAGGATTCTCTTTTTAAGCTGTTCCTTAAAACACTAGTGCTTAGGAAATCTATTGGAGGCAGAAGCAGTCAAGGGTAGCCTAGGGTTAGGGTTAGGCTTAGGGTTAGGCTTAGGGTACGGCTTAGGGTACGGGTTCGGGGAGGGCTTCGGGTACGGTGTAGGGTATGGGTTAGGGTTAGGGTTAGGGTTAGTGTTAGGGTTAGGTCTCGGTTTAAGTTACGGGTTAGGATTAGGGTACGTGTTAGGGTTAGGGTAGGGGTTAGGGTTAGGGTACGCGTTACGGTTAGGGTAGTGATTAAACCTATCCCACTCTCTAGATACCCCTTAGCACGTAAAGGAATATTATTTGGGGGTCCACCAATGGAGAAGAGTTTAGACACTAAGATAATATAAGGAACACACACATTATAAAGAAATCACATTAGTATTCTCTTTTTAAGCTGTTCCTTAAAACACTAGTGCTTAGGAAATCTACTGTAGGCAGAAGCAGTCAAGGGTAGCCTAGGGTTAGGGTTAGGCTTAGGGTTAGGCTTAGGGTACGGTTTAGGGTAGGGGTTCGGGGAGGGCTTCGGGTACGGCGTAGGGTATGGGTTAGGGTTAGGGTTAGGGTTAGTGTTAGGGTTAGGGCTCGGTTTAGGGTACGGGTTAGGATTAGGGTACGTGTTAGGGTTAGGGTAGGGGTTAGCGTTAGGGTACGCGTTAGGGTTAGGGTAGTTATTAAACCTATCCCACTCTCTAGTTAACCCTTAGCACGTAAAGGAATATTATTTGGGGGTCCAGCCATGGAGAAGTGTTTAGACACTAGGATAAGATAAGGAACACACCCAGTATAAAGAAATCACTTTAGGATTCTCTTTTTAAGCTGTTCCTTAAAACACTAGTGCTTAGGAAATCTATTGGAGGCAGAAGCAGTCAAGGGTAGCCTAGGGTTAGGGTTAGGCTTAGGGTTAGGCTTAGGGTACGGCTTAGGGTACGGGTTCGGGGAGGGCTTCGGGTACGGCGTAGGGTATGGGTTAGGGTTAGGGTTAGGGTTAGTGTTAGGGTTAGGGCTCGGTTTAGGGTACGGGTTAGGATTAGGGTACGTGTTAGGGTTAGGGTAGGGGTTAGCGTTAGGGTATGCGTTAGGGTTAGGGTAGTTATTAAACCTATCCCACTCAGTAGTTACCCCTTAGCACGTAAAGGAATATTATTTGGGGGTCCAGCCATGGAGAAGAGTTTAGACACTAGGATAAGATAAGGAACACACCCATTATCAAGAAATCACATTAGGATTCTCTTTTTAAGCTGTTCCTTAAAACACTAGTGCTTAGGAAATCTATTGGAGGCAGAAGCAGTCAAGGGTAGCCTAGGGTTAGGGTTAGGCTTAGGGTTAGGCTTAGGGTACGGCTTAGGGTACGGGTTCGGGGAGGGCTTCGGGTACGGCGTAGGGTATGGGTTAGGGTTAGGGTTAGCGTTAGTGTTAGGGTTAGGGCTCGGTTTAGGGTACGGTTTAGGATTAGGGTACGTGTTAGGGTTAGGGTAGGGGTTAGGGTTAGGGTACGCGTTAGGCTTAGGGTAGTTATTAAACCTATCCCACTCTCTAGATACCCCTTAGCACGTAAAGGAATATTATTTGGGGGTCCAGCCATGGAGAAGACTTTAGACACTAAGATAATATAAGGAACACACACATTATAAAGAAATCACATTAGGATTCTCTTTTTAAGCTGTTCCTTAAAACACTAGTGCTTAGGAAATCTATTGGAGGCAGAAGCAGTCAAGGGTAGCCTAGGGTTAGGGTTAGGCTTAGGGTTAGGCTTAGGGTACGGCTTAGGGTACGTGTTCGGGGAGGGATTCGGGTACGGCGTAGGGTATGGGTTAGGGTTAGGGTTACGGTTAGTGTTAGGGTTAGGGCTCGGTTTAGGGTACGCTTTAGGATTAGGGTACGTGTTAGGGTTAGGGTAGGGTTTAGGGTTAGGGTACGCGTTAGGGTTAGGCTAGTTATTAAACCTATCCCACTCTCTAGATACCCCTTAGCACGTAAAGGAATATTATTTGGGGGTCCACCAATGGAGAAGAGTTTAGACACTAAGATAATATAAGGAACACACACATTATAAAGAAATCACATTAGGATTCTCTTTTTAAGCTGTTCCTTAAAACACTAGTGCTTAGGAAATCTATTGGAGGCAGAAGCAGTCAAGGGTAGCCTAGGGTTAGGGTTAGGCTTAGGGTTAGGCTTAGGGTACGGCTTAGGGTACGGGTTCGGTGAGGGCTTCGGGTACAGCGTAGGGTATGGGTTAGGGTTAGGGTTATTGTTAGTGTTAGGGTTAGGGCTCGGTTTAGGGTACGGGTTAGGATTAGGGTACGTGTTAGGGTTAGGGTAGGGGTTAGTGTTAGGGTACGCGTTAGGCTTAGGGTAGTTATTAAACCTATCCCACTCTCTAGATACCCCTTAGCACGTAAAGGAATATTATTTGGGGGTCCAGCCATGGAGAAGAGTTTAGACACTAAGATAATATAAGGAACACACCCATTATAAAGAAATCACATTAGGATTCTCTTTTTAAGCTGTTCCTTAAAACACTAGTACTTAGGAAATCTATTGGAGGCAGAAGCAGTCAAGGGTAGCCTAGGGTTAGGGTTAGGCTTAGGGTTAGGCTTAGGGTACGGCTTAGGGTACGTTTTCGGGGAGGGCTTCGGGTACGGCGTAGGGTATGGGTTAGGGTTAGGGTTAGGGTTAGTGTTAGGGTTAGGGCTCGGTTTAAGTTACGGGTTAGGATTAGGGTACGTGTTAGAGTTAGGGTAGGGGTTAGGGTTAGGGTACGCGTTACGGTTAGGGTAGTGATTAAACCTATCCCACTCTCTAGATACCCCTTAGCACGTAAAGGAATATTATTTGGGGGTCCACCAATGGAGAAGAGTTTAGACACTAAGATAATATAAGGAACACACACATTATAAAGAAATCACATTAGTATTCTCTTTTTAAGCTGTTCCTTAAAACACTAGTGCTTAGGAAATCTATTGGAGGCAGAAGCAGTCAAGGGTAGCCTAGGGTTAGGGTTAGGCTTAGGGTTAGGCTTAGGGTACGGTTTAGGGTAGGGGTTCGGGGAGGGCTTCGGGTACGGCGTAGGGTATGGGTTAGGGTTAGGGTTAGGGTTAGTGTTAGGGTTAGGGCTCGGTTTAGGGTACGGGTTAGGATTAGGGTACGTGTTAGGGTTAGGGTAGGGTTTAGCGTTAGGGTACGCGTTAGGGTTAGGGTAGTTATTAAACCTATCCCACTCTCTAGTTACCCCTTAGCACGTAAAGGAATATTATTTGGGGGTCCAGCCACGGAGAAGAGTTTAGACACTAGGATAAGATAAGGAACACACCCATTATAAAGAAATCACTTTAGGATTCTCTTTTTAAGCTGTTCCTTAAAACACTAGTGCTTAGGAAATCTATTGGAGGCAGAAGCAGTCAAGGGTAGCCTAGGGTTAGGGTTAGGCTTAGGGTTAGGCTTAGGGTACGGCTTAGGGTACGGGTTCGGGGAGGGCTTCGGGTACGGCGTAGGGTATGGGTTAGGGTTAGGGTTAGGGTTAGTGTTAGGGTTAGGTCTCGGTTTAAGTTACGGGTTAGGATTAGGGTACGTGTTAGGGTTAGGGTAGGGGTTAGGGTTAGGGTACGCGTTACGGTTAGGGTAGTGATTAAACCTATCCCACTCTCTAGATACCCCTTAGCACGTAAAGGAATATTATTTGGGGGTCCACCAATGGAGAAGAGTTTAGACACTAAGATAATATAAGGAACACACACATTATAAAGAAATCACATTAGTATTCTCTTTTTAAGCTGTTCCTTAAAACACTAGTGCTTAGGAAATCTACTGTAGGCAGAAGCAGTCAAGGGTAGCCTAGGGTTAGGGTTAGGCTTAGGGTTAGGCTTAGGGTACGGTTTAGGGTAGGGGTTCGGGGAGGGCTTCGGGTACGGCGTAGGGTATGGGTTAGGGTTAGGGTTAGCGTTAGTGTTAGGGTTAGGGCTCGGTTTAGGGTACGGGTTAGGATTAGGGTACGTGTTAGGGTTAGGGTAGGGGTTAGCGTTAGGGTATGCGTTAGGGTTAGGGTAGTTATTAAACCTATCCCACTCAGTAGTTACCCCTTAGCACGTAAAGGAATATTATTTGGGGGTCCAGCCATGGAGAAGAGTTTAGACACTAGGATAAGATAAGGAACACACCCATTATAAAGAAATCACATTAGGATTCTCTTTTTAAGCTGTTCCTTAAAACACTAGTGCTTAGGAAATCGATTGGAGGCAGAAGCAGTCAAGGGTAGCCTAGGGTTAGGGTTAGGCTTAGGGTTAGGCTTAGGGTACGGCTTAGGGTACGGGTTCGGGGAGGGCTTCGGGTACGGCGTAGGGTATGGGTTAGGGTTAGGGTTAGCGTTAGTGTTAGGGTTAGGGCTCGGTTTAGGGTACGGGTTAGGATTAGGGTACGTGTTAGGGTTAGGGTAGGGGTTAGGGTTAGGTTACGCGTTAGGCTTAGGGTAGTTATTAAACCTATCCCACTCTCTAGATACCCCTTAGCACGTAAAGGAATATTATTTGGGGGTCCAGCCATGGAGAAGACTTTAGACACTAAGATAATATAAGGAACACACACATTATAAAGAAATCACATTAGGATTCTCTTTTTAAGCTGTTCCTTAAAACACTAGTGCTTAGGAAATCTATTGGAGGCAGAAGCAGTCAAGGGTAGCCTAGGGTTAGGGTTAGGCTTAGGGTTAGGCTTAGGGTACGGCTTAGGGTACGTGTTCGGGGAGGGCTTCGGGTACGGCGTAGGGTATGGGTTAGGGTTAGGGTTACGGTTAGTGTTAGGGTTAGGGCTCGGTTTAGGGTACGCTTTAGGATTAGGGTACGTGTTAGGGTTAGGGTAGGGTTTAGGGTTAGGGTACTCGTTAGGGTTAGGCTAGTTATTAAACCTATCCCACTCTCTAGATACCCCTTAGCACGTAAAGGAATATTATTTGGGGGTCCACCAATGGAGAAGAGTTTAGACACTAAGATAATATAAGGAACACACACATTATAAAGAAATCACATTAGGATTCTCTTTTTAAGCTGTTCCTTAAAACACTAGTGCTTAGGAAATCTATTGGAGGCAGAAGCAGTCAAGGGTAGCCTAGGGTTAGGGTTAGGCTTAGGGTTAGGCTTAGGGTACGGCTTAGGGTACGGGTTCGGTGAGGGCTTCGGGTACAGCGTAGGGTATGGGTTAGGGTTATGGTTATTGTTAGTGTTAGGGTTAGGGCTCGGTTTAGGGTACGGGTTAGGATTAGGGTACGTGTTAGGGTTAGGGTAGGGGTTAGGGTTAGGGTACGCGTTAGGCTTAGGGTAGTTATTAAACCTATCCCACTCTCTAGATACCCCTTAGCACGTAAAGGAATATTATTTGGGGGTCCAGCCATGGAGAAGAGTTTAGAAACTAAGATAATATAAGGAACACACCCATTATAAAGAAATCACATTAGGATTCTCTTTTTAAGCTGTTCCTTAAAACACTAGTACTTAGGAAATCTATTGGAGGCAGAAGCAGTCAAGGGTAGCCTAGGGTTAGGGTTAGGCTTAGGGTTAGGCTTAGGGTACGGCTTAGGGTACGTTTTCGGGGAGGGCTTCGGGTACGGCGTAGGGTATGGGTTAGGGTTAGGGTTAGGGTTAGTGTTAGGGTTAGGGCTCGGTTTAAGTTACGGGTTAGGATTAGGGTACGTGTTAGGGTTAGGGTAGGGGTTAGGGTTAGGGTACGCGTTACGGTTAGGGTAGTGATTAAACCTATCCCACTCTCTAGATACCCCTTAGCACGTAAAGGAATATTATTTGGGGGTCCACCAATGGAGAAGAGTTTAGACACTAAGATAATATAAGGAACACACACATTATAAAGAAATCACTTTAGGATTCTCTTTTTAAGCTGTTCCTTAAAACACTAGTGCTTAGGAAATCTATTGGAGGCAGAAGCAGTCAAGGGTAGCCTAGGGTTAGGGTTAGGCTTAGGGTTTGGCTTAGGGTACGGCTTAGGGTACGGGTTCGGGGAGGGCTTCGGGTACCGCGTAGGGTATGGGTTAGGGTTAGGGTTAGGGTTAGTGTTAGGGTTAGGGCTCGGTTTAGGGTACGGGTTAGGATTAGGGTACGTGTTAGGGTTAGGGTAGGGGTTAGGGTTAGGGTACGCGTTAGGGTTAGGGTAGTTATTAAACCTTTCCCAATCTCTAGATACCCATTATCACGTAAAGGAATATTATTTGGGGGTCCAGCCATGGAGAAGAGTTTAGACACTAAGATAATATAAGGAACACACACATTATAAAGAAATCACATTAGGATTCTCTGTTTAAGCTGTTCCTTAAAACACTAGTGCTTAGGAAATCTATTGGAGGCAGAAGAAGTCAAGGGTAGCCTAGGGTTAGGTTTAGGCTTGGGGTTAGGCTTAGGGTACGGCTTAGGGTACGGGTTCGGGGAGGGGTTCGTTTACGGCGTAGGGTATGGGTTAGTGTTAGTGTTAGGGTTAGTGTTAGGGTTAGGGCTCCGTTTAGGGTACGGGTTAGGTTTAGGTTACGTGTTAGGGTTAGGGTAGGGGTTAGGGTTAGGGTACACATTAGGTTTAGGGTAGTTATTAAACCTATCCCACTCTCTAGATACCCCTTAGCACGTAAAGGAATATTATTTGGGGGTCCAGGCATGGAGAAGAGTTTAGACACTAGGATAAGATAAGGAACACACCCATTATAAAGAAATCACATTAGGATTCTCTTTTTAAGCTGTTCCTTAAAACACTAGTGCTTAGGAAATCTATTGGAGGCAGAAGCAGTCAAGGGTAGCCTAGGGTTAGGGTTAGGCTTAGGGTTAGGCTTAGGGTACGGCTTAGGGTACGGGTTCGGGGAGGGCTTCGGGTACGGCGTAGGGTATGGGTTAGGGTTAGGGTTAGGGTTAGTGTTAGGGTTAGGGCTCGGTTTAGGATACGGGTTAGGATTAGGGTACGTGTTAGGGTTAGGGTAGGGGTTAGGGTTAGGGTACGCGTTAGGCTTAGGGTAGTTATTAAACCTATCCCACTCTCTAGATACCCCTTAGCACGTAAAGGAATATTATTTGGGGGTCCAGCCATGGAGAAGAGTTTAGACACTAAGATAATATAAGGAACACACCCATTATAAAGAAATCACATTAGGATTCTCTTTTTAAGCTGTTCCTTAAAACACTAGTGCTTAGGAAATCTATTGGAGGCAGAAGCAGTCAAGGGTAGCCTAGGGTTAGGGTTAGGCTTAGGGTTAGGCTTAGGGTACGGCTTAGGGTACGTTTTCGGGGAGGGCTTCGGGTACGGCGTAGGGTATGGGTTAGGGTTAGGGTTAGGGTTAGTGTTAGGGTTAGGGCTCGGTTTAAGTTACGGGTTAGGATTAGGGTACGTGTTAGGGTTAGGGTAGGGGTTAGGGTTAGGGTACGCGTTACGGTTAGGGTAGTGATTAAACCTATCCCACTCTCTAGATACCCCTTAGCACGTAAAGGAATATTATTTGGGGGTCCACCAATGGAGAAGAGTTTAGACACTAAGATAATATAAGGAACACACACATTATAAAGAAATCACATTAGGATTCTCTTTTTAAGCTGTTCCTTAAAACACTAGTGCTTAGGAAATCTATTGGAGGCAGAAGCAGTCAAGGGTAGCCTAGGGTTAGGGTTAGGCTTAGGGTTAGGCTTAGGGTACGGCTTAGGGTACGGGTTCGGTGAGGGCTTCGGATACGGCGTAGGGTATGGGTTAGGGTTAGGGTTATTTTAGTGTTAGGGTTAGGGCTCGGTTTAGGGTACGTGTTAGCGTTAGGGTCGGGTTTAGGGTTAGGGTACGCATTAGAGTTAGGGTAGTTATTAAACCTATCCCACTCTCTAGATACCCCTTAGCACGTAAAGGAATATTATTTGGGGGTCCAGCCATGGAGAAGAGTTTAGACACTAGGATAAGATAAGGAACACACCCATTATAAAGAAATCACTTTAGGATTCTCTTTTTAAGCTGTTCCTTAAAACACTAGTGCTTAGGAAATCTATTGGAGGCAGAAGCAGTCAAGGGTAGCCTAGGGTTAGGGTTAGGCTTAGGGTTAGGCTTAGGGTACGGCTTAGGGTACGGGTTCGGGGAGGGCTTCGGGTACGGCGTAGGGTATGGGTTAGGGTTAGGGTTAGCGTTAGTGTTAGGGTTAGGGCTCGGTTTAGGGTACGGGTTAGGATTAGGGTACGTGTTAGGGTTAGGGTAGGGGTTAGGGTTAGGGTACGCGTTAGGCTTAGGGTAGTTATTAAACCTATCCCACTCTCTAGATACCCCTTAGCACGTAAAGGAATATTATTTGGGGGTCCAGCCATGGAGAAGACTTTAGACACTAAGATAATATAAGGAACACACACATTATAAAGAAATCACATTAGGATTCTCTTTTTAAGCTGTTCCTTAAAACACTAGTGCTTAGGAAATCTATTGGAGGCAGAAGCAGTCAAGGGTAGCCTAGGGTTAGGGTTAGGCTTAGGGTTAGGCTTAGGGTACGGCTTAGGGTACGTGTTCGGGGAGGGCTTCGGGTACGGCGTAGGGTATGGGTTAGGGTTAGGGTTACGGTTAGTGTTAGGGTTAGGGCTCGGTTTAGGGTACGCTTTAGGATTAGGGTACGTGTTAGGGTTAGGGTAGGGTTTAGGGTTAGGGTACGCGTTAGGGTTAGGCTAGTTATTAAACCTATCCCACTCTCTAGATACCCCTTAGCACGTAAAGGAATATTATTTGGGGGTCCACCAATGGAGAAGAGTTTAGACACTAAGATAATATAAGGAACACACACATTATAAAGAAATCACATTAGGATTCTCTTTTTAAGCTGTTCCTTAAAACACTAGTGCTTAGGAAATCTATTGGAGGCAGAAGCAGTCAAGGGTAGCCTAGGGTTAGGGTTAGGCTTAGGGTTAGGCTTAGGGTACGGCTTAGGGTACGGGTTCGGTGAGGGCTTCGGGTACGGCGTAGGGTATGGGTTAGGGTTAGGGTTATTTTAGTGTTAGGGTTAGGGCTCGGTTTAGGGTACGTGTTAGCGTTAGGGTCGGGTTTAGGGTTAGGGTACGCATTAGAGTTAGGGTAGTTATTAAACCTATCCCACTCTCTAGATACCCCTTAGCACGTAAAGGAATATTATTTGGGGGTCCAGCCATGGAGAAGAGTTTAGGCACTAGGATAAGATAAGGAACACACCCATTATAAAGAAATCACATTGGGATTCTCTTTTTATGCTGGTCCTTAAAACACTAGTGCTTAGGAAATCTATTGGAGGCAGAAGCAGTCAAGGGTTGCCTAGGGTTAGGGTTAGGCTTAGGGTTAGGCTTAGGGTACGGCTTAGGGTACGGGTTCGGGGAGGGCTTCGGGTACGGCGTAGGGTATGGGTTAGGGTTAGGGTTACGGTTAGTGTTAGGGTTAGGGCTCGGTTTAGGGTACGCTTTAGGATTAGGGTACGTGTTAGGGTTAGGGTAGGGTTTAGGGTTAGGGTACGCGTTAGGGTTAGGCTAGTTATTAAACCTATCCCACTCTCTAGATACCCCTTAGCACGTAAAGGAATATTATTTGGGGGTCCACCAATGGAGAAGAGTTTAGACACTAGGATAATATAAGGAACACACACATTATAAAGAAATCACATTAGGATTCTCTGTTTAAGCTGTTCCTTAAAACACTAGTGCTTAGGAAATCTATTGGAGGCAGAAGAAGTCAAGGGTAGCCTAGGGTTAGGTTTAGGCTTGGGGTTAGGCTTAGGGTACGGCTTAGGGTACGGGTTCGGGGAGGGGTTCGTTTACGGCGTAGGGTATGGGTTAGTGTTAGTGTTAGGGTTAGTGTTAGGGTTAGGGCTCCGTTTAGGGTACGGGTTAGGTTTAGTTTACGTGTTAGGGTTAGGGTAGGGGTTAGGGTTAGGGTACACATTAGGTTTAGGGTAGTTATTAAACCTATCCCACTCTCTATATACCCCTTAGCACGTAAAGGAATATTATTTGGGGGTCCAGGCATGGAGAAGAGTTTAGACACTAGGATAAGATAAGGAACACACCCATTATAAAGAAATCACATTAGGATTCTCGTTTTAAGCTGTTCCTTAAAACACTAGTGCTTAGGAAATCTATTGGAGGCAGAAGCAGTCAAGGGTAGCCTAGGGTTGGGGTTAGGCTTAGGGTTAGGCTTAGGGTACGGCTTAGGGTACGTGTTCCGGAAGGGCTTCGGGTACGGCGTAGGGTATGGGTTAGGGTTAGGGTTAGGGTTAGTGTTAGGGTTAGGGCTCGGTTTAGGGTACGGGTTAGGATTAGGGTACGTGTTAGGGTTAGGGTAGGGGTTAGGTTTAGGGTACACGTTAGGGTTAGGGTAGTTATTAAACCTATCCCACTCTCTCGATACCCCTTAGCACATAAAGGAATATTATTTGGGGGTCCAGCCATGGAGAAGACTTTAGACACTAGGATAAGATAAGGAACACACCCATTATAAAGAAATCACTTTAGGATTCTCTTTTTAAGCTGTTCCTTAAAACACTAGTGCTTAGGAAATCTATTGGAGGCAGAAGCAGTCAAGGGTAGCCTAGGGTTAGGGTTAGGCTTAGGGTTAGGCTTAGGGTACGGCTTAGGGTACGTTTTCGGGGAGGGCTTCGGGTACGGCGTAGGGTATGGGTTAGGGTTAGGGTTAGGGTTAGTGTTAGGGTTAGGGCTCGGTTTAAGTTACGGGTTAGGATTAGGGTACGTGTTAGGGTTAGGGTAGGGGTTAGGGTTAGGGTACGCGTTACGGTTAGGGTAGTGATTAAACCTATCCCACTCTCTAGATACCCCTTAGCACGTAAAGGAATATTATTTGGGGGTCCACCAATGGAGAAGAGTTTAGACACTAAGATAATATAAGGAACACACACATTATAAAGAAATCACATTAGTATTCTCTTTTTAAGCTGTTCCTTAAAACACTAGTGCTTAGGAAATCTATTGGAGGCAGAAGCAGTCAAGGGTAGCCTAGGGTTAGGGTTAGGCTTAGGGTTAGGCTTAGGGTACGGTTTAGGGTAGGGGTTCGGGGAGGGCTTCGGGTACGGCGTAGGGTATGGGTTAGGGTTAGGGTTAGGGTTAGTGTTAGGGTTAGGGCTCGGTTTAGGGTACGGGTTAGGATTAGGGTACGTGTTAGGGTTAGGGTAGGGGTTAGCGTTAGGGTACGCGTTAGGGTTAGGGTAGTTATTAAACCTATCCCACTCTCTAGTTACCCCTTAGCACGTAAAGGAATATTATTTGGGGGTCCAGCCATGGAGAAGAGTTTAGACACTAGGATAAGATAAGGAACACACCCATTATAAAGAAATCACTTTAGGATTCTCTTTTTAAGCTGTTCCTTAAAACACTAGTGCTTAGGAAATCTATTGGAGGCAGAAGCAGTCAAGGGTAGCCTAGGGTTAGGGTTAGGCTTAGGGTTAGGCTTAGGGTACGGTTTAGGGTACGGGTTCGGGGAGGGCTTCGGGTACGGCGTAGGGTATGGGTTAGGGTTAGGGTTAGGGTTAGTGTTAGGGTTAGGGCTCGGTTTAGGGTACGGGTTAGGATTAGGGTACGTGTTAGGGTTAGGGTAGGGGTTAGCGTTAGGGTATGCGTTAGGGTTAGGGTAGTTATTAAACCTATCCCACTCACTAGTTACCCCTTAGCACGTAAAGGAATATTATTTGGGGGTCCAGCCATGGAGAAGAGTTTAGACACTAGGATAAGATAAGGAACACACCCATTATAAAGAAATCACATTAGGATTCTCTTTTTAAGCTGTTCCTTAAAACACTAGTGCTTAGGAAATCTATTGGAGGCAGAAGCAGTCAAGGGTAGCCTAGGGTTAGGGTTAGGCTTAGGGTTAGGCTTAGGGTACGGCTTAGGGTACGTGTTCGGGGAGGGCTTCGGGTACGGCGTAGGGTATGGGTTAGGGTTAGGGTTACGGTTAGTGTTAGGGTTAGGGCTCGGTTTAGGGTGCGCTTTAGGATTAGGGTACGTGTTAGGGTTAGGGTAGGGGTTAGGGTTAGGGTACGCATTACGGTTAGGGTAGTGATTAAACCTATCCCACTCTCTAGATACCCCTTAGCACGTAAAGGAATATTATTTGGGGGTCCAGCCATGGAGAAGAGTTTAGACACTAGGATAAGAGAAGGAACACACCCATTATAAAGAAATCACATTAGGATTCTCTTTTTAAGCTGTTCCTTAAAACACTAGTGCTTAGGAAATCTATTGGAGGCAGAAGCAGTCAAGGGTAGCCTAGTGTTAGGGTTAGGCTTAGGGTTAGGCTTAGGGTACGGCTTAGGGTACGGGTTCGGGGAGGGCTTCGGGTACGGCGTAGGGTATGGGTTAGGGTTAGGGTTAGGGTTAGTGTTAGGGTTAGGGCTCGGTTTAGGGTACGGGTTAGGATTAGGGTACGTGTTAGGGTTAGGGTAGGGGTTAGCGTTAGGATACGCGTTAGGGTTAGGGTAGTGATTAAACGTATCCCACTCTCTCGATACCCCTTAGCACATAAAGGAATATTATTTGGGGGTCCAGCCATGGAGAAGAGTTTAGACACTAGGATAAGATAAGGAACACACCCATTATAAAGAAATCACATTAGGATTCTCTTTTTAAGCTGTTCCTTAAAACACTAGTGCTTAGGAAATCTATTGGAGGCAGAAGCAGTCAAGGGTAGCCTAGGGTTAGGGTTAGGCTTAGGGTTAGGCTTAGGGTACGGCTTAGAGTACGGGTTCGGGGAGGGCTGCGGGTACGGCGTAGGGTATGGGTTAGGGTTAGGGTTACGGTTAGTGTTAGGGTTAGGGCTCGGTTTAGGGTACGGTTTAGGATTAGGGTACGTGTTAGGGTTAGGGTAGGGGTGAGGGTTAGGTTACGCGTTAGGGTTAGGGTAGTTATTAAACCTATCCAACTCTCTAGATACCCCTTAGCACGTAAAGGAATATTATTTGAGGGGCCAGCCATGGAGAAGAGTTTAGACACTAGGATAAGATAAGGAACACACCCATTATAAAGAAATCACATTAGGATTCCCTTTTTATGCTGTTCCTTAAAACACTAGTGCTTAGGAAATCTATTGGAGGCAGAAGCAGTCAAGGGTAGCCTAGGGTTAGGGTTAGGCTTAGGGTTAGGCTTAGGGTACGGCTTAGGGTACGGGTTCGGGGAGGGCTTCGGGTACGGCGTAGGGTATGGGTTAGGGTTAGGGTTAGGGTTAGTGTTAGGGTTAGGGCTCGGTTTAGGGTACGGGTTAGGATTAGGGTATGTGTTAGGGTTAGGGTAGGGGTTAGGGTTAGGGTACGCGTTAGGGTTAGGGTAGTTATTAAACCTATCCCACTCTCTAGATACCCCTTAGCACGAAAAGGAATATTATTTGTGGGTCCAGCCATGGAGAAGAGTTTAGACACTAGGATAAGATAAGGAACACACCTATTATAAAGAAATCACATTAGGATTCTCTTCTTAAGCTGTTCCTTAAAACACTAGTGCTTAAGAAATCTATTGGAGGCAGAAGCAGTCAAGGGTAGCCTAGCGTTAGTGTTAGGCTGAGGGTTAGGCTTAGGGTACGGCTTAGGGTACGGGTTCGGGGAAGGCTTCGGGTACGGCGTAGGGTATGGGTTAGGGTTAGGCTTATTGTTAGTGTTAGGGTTAGGGCTCGGTTTAGCGTACGTGTTAGCGTTAGGGTCGGGTTTAGGGTTAGGGTACGCATTAGAGTTAGGGTAGTTATTAAACCTATCCCACTCTCTAGATACCCCTTAGCACGTAAAGGAATATTATTTGGGGGTCCAGCCATGGACAAGAGTTTAGACACTAGGATAAGATAAGGAACACACCCATTATAAAGAAATCACATTGGGATTCTCTTTTTCTGCTGGTCCTTAAAACACTAGTGCTTAGGAAATCTATTGGAGGCAGAAGCAGTCAAGGGTTGCCTAGGGTTAGGGTTAGGCTTAGGGTTAGGCTTAGGGTACGGCTTAGGGTACGGGTTCGGGGAGGGCTTCGGGTACGGCGTAGGGTATGGGGTAAGGTTAGGTTTAGGGTTAGTGTTAGGGTTAGGGCTCGGTTTAGGGTACGGGTTAGGATTAGGGTACGTGTTAGGGTTAGGGTAGGGGTTAGGTTTAGGGTACACGTTAGGGTTAGGGTAGTTATTAAACCTATCCCACGCTCTCGATACCCCTTAGCACATAAAGGAATATTATTTGGGGGTCCAGCCATGGAGAAGACTTTAGACACTAGGATAAGATAAGGAACACACCCATTATAAAGAAATCACTTTAGGATTCTCTTTTTAAGCTGTTCCTTAAAACACTAGTGCTTAGGAAATCTATTGGAGGCAGAAGCAGTCAAGGGTAGCCTAGGGTTAGGGTTAGGCTTAGGGTTAGGCTTAGGGTACGGCTTAGGGTACGGGTTCGGGGAGGGCTTCGGGTACGGCGTAGGGTATGGGTTAGAGTTAGGGTTAGGGTTAGTGTTAGGGTTAGGTCTCGGTTTAAGTTACGGGTTAGGATTAGGGTACGTGTTAGGGTTAGTGTAGGGGTTAGGGTTAGGGTACGCGTTACGGTTAGGGTAGTGATTAAACCTATCCCACTCTCTAGATACCCATTAGCACGTAAAGGAATATTATTTGGGGGTCCACCAATGGAGAAGAGTTTAGACACTAAGATAATATAAGGAACACACACATTATAAAGAAATCACATTAGTATTCTCTTTTTAAGCTGTTCCTTAAAACACTAGTGCTTAGGAAATCTACTGGAGGCAGAAGCAGTCAAGGGTAGCCTAGGGTTAGGGTTAGGCTTAGGGTTAGGCTTAGGGTACGGTTTAGGGTAGGGGTTCGGGGAGGGCTTCGGGTACGGCGTAGGGTATGGGTTAGGTTTAGGGTTAGGGTTAGTGTTAGGGTTAGGGCTCGGTTTAGGGTACGGGTTAGGATTAGGGTACGTGTTAGGGTTAGGGTAGGGGTTAACGTTAGGGTACGCGTTAGGGTTAGGGTAGTTATTAAACCTATCCCACTCTCTAGTTAACCCTTAGCACGTAAAGGAATATTATTTGGGGGTCCAGCCATGGAGAAGTGTTTAGACACTAGGATAAGATAAGGAACACACCCATTATAAAGAAATCACTTTAGGATTCTCTTTTTAAGCTGTCCCTTAAAACACTAGTGCTTAGGAAATCTATTGGAGGCAGAAGCAGTCAAGGGTAGCCTAGGGTTAGGGTTAGGCTTAGGGTTAGGCTTAGGGTACGGCTTAGGGTACGGGTTCGGGGAGGGCTTCGGGTACGGCGTAGGGTATGGGTTAGGGTTAGGGTTAGCGTTAGTGTTAGGGTTAGGGCTCGGTTTAGGGTACGGGTTAGGATTAGGGTACGTGTTAGGGTTAGGGTAGGGGTTAGGGTTAGGGTATGCGTTAGGCTTAGGGTAGTTATTAAACCTATCCCACTCTCTAGATACCCCTTAGCACGTAAAGGAATATTATTTGGGGGTCCAGCCATGGAGAAGACTTTAGACACTAAGATAATATAAGGAACACACACATTATAAAGAAATCACATTAGGATTCTCTTTTTAAGCTGTTCCTTAAAACACTAGTGCTTAGGAAATCTATTGGAGGCAGAAGCAGTCAAGGGTAGCCTAGGGTTAGGGTTAGGCTTAGGGTTAGGCTTAGGGTACGGCTTAGGGTACGTGTTCGGGGAGGGCTTCGGGTACGGCGTAGGGTATGGGTTAGGGTTAGGGTTACGGTTAGTGTTAGGGTTAGGGCTCGGTTTAGGGTACGCTTTAGGATTAGGGTACGTGTTAGGGTTAGGGTAGGGTTTAGGGTTAGGGTACGCGTTAGGGTTAGGCTAGTTATTAAACCTATCCCACTCTCTAGATACCCCTTAGCACGTAAAGGAATATTATTTGGGGGTCCACCAATGGAGAAGAGTTTAGACACTAAGATAATATAAGGAACACACACATTATAAAGAAATCACATTAGGATTCTCTTTTTAAGCTGTTCCTTAAAACACTAGTGCTTAGGAAATCTATTGGAGGCAGAAGCAGTCAAGGGTAGCCTAGGGTTAGGGTTAGGCTTAGGGTTAGGCTTAGGGTACGGCTTAGGGTACGGGTTCGGTGAGGGCTTCGGGTACGGCGTAGGGTATGGGTTAGGGTTAGGGTTATTTTAGTGTTAGGGTTAGGGCTCGGTTTAGGGTACGTGTTAGCGTTAGGGTCGGGTTTAGGGTTAGGGTACGCATTAGAGTTAGGGTAGTTATTAAACCTATCCCACTCTCTAGATACCCCTTAGCACGTAAAGGAATATTATTTGGGGGTCCAGCCATGGAGAAGAGTTTAGACACTAGGATAAGATAAGGAACACACCCATTATAAAGAAATCACATTGGGATTCTCTTTTTATGCTGGTCCTTAAAACACTAATGCTTAGGAAATCTATTGGAGGCAGAAGCAGTCAAGGGTTGCCTAGGGTTAGGGTTAGGCTTAGGGTTAGGCTTAGGGTACGGCTTAGGGTACGGGTTCGGGGAGGGCTTCGGGTACGGCGTAGGGTATGGGTTAGGGTTAGGGTTAGGGTTAGTGTTAGGGTTAGGGCTCGGTTTAGGGTACGGGTTAGGATTAGGGTACGTGTTAGGGTTAGGGTAGGGGTTAGGGTTAGGGTACGCGTTAGGGTTAGGGTAGTTATTAAACCTTTCCCAATCTCTAGATACCCATTAGCACGTAAAGGAATATTATTTGGGGGTCCAGCCATGGAGAAGAGTTTAGACACTAAGATAATATAAGGAACACACACATTATAAAGAAATCACATTAGGATTCTCTGTTTAAGCTGTTCCTTAAAACACTAGTGCTTAGGAAATCTATTGGAGGCAGAAGCAGTCAAGGGTAGCCTAGGGTTAGGGTTAGGCTTAGGGTTAGGCTTAGGGTACGGCTTAGGGTACGTTTTCGGGGAGGGCTTCGGGTACGGCGTAGGGTATGGGTTAGGGTTAGGTTTAGGGTTAGTGTTAGGGTTAGGGCTCGGTTTAAGTTACGGGTTAGGATTAGGGTACGTGTTAGGGTTAGGGTAGGGGTTAGGGTTAGGGTACGCGTTACAGTTAGGGTAGTGATTAAACCTATCCCACTCTCTAGATACCCCTTAGCACGTAAAGGAATATTATTTGGGGGTCCACCAATGGAGAAGAGTTTAGACACTAAGATAATATAAGGAACACACACATTATAAAGAAATCACATTAGTATTCTCTTTTTAAGCTGTTCCTTAAAACACTAGTGCTTAGGAAATCTATTGGAGGCAGAAGCAGTCAAGGGTAGCCTAGGGTTAGGGTTAGGCTTAGGGTTAGGCTTAGGGTACGGTTTAGGGTAGGGGTTCGGGGAGGGCTTCGGGTACGGCGTAGGGTATGGGTTAGGGTTAGGGTTAGGGTTAGTGTTAGGGTTAGGGCTCGGTTTAGGGTACGGGTTAGGATTAGGGTACGTGTTAGGGTTAGGGTAGGGGTTAGCGTTAGGGTACGCGTTAGGGTTAGGGTAGTTATTAAACCTATCCCACTCTCTAGTTACCCCTTAGCACGTAAAGGAATATTATTTGGGGGTCCAGCCATGGAGAAGAGTTTAGACACTAGGATAAGATAAGGAACACACCCATTATAAAGAAATCACTTTAGGATTCTCTTTTTAAGCTGTTCCTTAAAACACTAGTGCTTAGGAAATCTATTGGAGGCAGAAGCAGTCAAGGGTAGCCTAGGGTTAGGGTTAGGCTTAGGGTTAGGCTTAGGGTACGGCTTAGGGTACGGGTTCGGGGAGGGCTTCGGGTACGGCGTAGGGTATGGGTTAGGGTTAGGGTTAGGGTTAGTGTTAGGGTTAGGGCTCGGTTTAGGGTACGGGTTAGGATTAGGGTACGTGTTAGGGTTAGGGTAGGGGTTAGCGTTAGGGTATGCGTTAGGGTTAGGGTAGTTATTAAACCTATCCCACTCACTAGTTACCCCTTAGCACGTAAAGGAATATTATTTGGGGGTCCAGCCATGGAGAAGAGTTTAGACACTAGGATAAGATAAGGAACACACCCATTATAAAGAAATCACATTAGGATTCTCTTTTTAAGCTGTTCCTTAAAACACTAGTGCTTAGGAAATCTATTGGAGGCAGAAGCAGTCAAGGGTAGCCTAGGGTTAGGGTTAGGCTTAGGGTTAGGCTTAGGGTACGGCTTAGGGTACGTGTTCGGGGAGGGCTTCGGGTACGGCGTAGGGTATGGGTTAGGGTTAGGGTTACGGTTAGTGTTAGGGTTAGGGCTCGGTTTAGGGTGCGCTTTAGGATTAGGGTACGTGTTAGGGTTAGGGTAGGGGTTAGGGTTAGGGTACGCATTACGGTTAGGGTAGTGATTAAACCTATCCCACTCTCTAGATACCCCTTAGCACGTAAAGGAATATTATTTGGGGGTCCAGCCATGGAGAAGAGTTTAGACACTAGGATAAGAGAAGGAACACACCCATTATAAAGAAATCACATTAGGATTCTCTTTTTAAGCTGTTCCTTAAAACACTAGTGCTTAGGAAATCTATTGGAGGCAGAAGCAGTCAAGGGTAGCCTAGTGTTAGGGTTAGGCTTAGGGTTAGGCTTAGGGTACGGCTTAGGGTACGGGTTCGGGGAGGGCTTCGGGTACGGCGTAGGGTATGGGTTAGGGTTAGGGTTAGGGTTAGTGTTAGGGTTAGGGCTCGGTTTAGGGTACGGGTTAGGATTAGGGTACGTGTTAGGGTTAGGGTAGGGGTTAGCGTTAGGATACGCGTTAGGGTTAGGGTAGTGATTAAACGTATCCCACTCTCTCGATACCCCTTAGCACATAAAGGAATATTATTTGGGGGTCCAGCCATGGAGAAGAGTTTAGACACTAGGATAAGATAAGGAACACACCCATTATAAAGAAATCACATTAGGATTCTCTTTTTAAGCTGTTCCTTAAAACACTAGTGCTTAGGAAATCTATTGGAGGCAGAAGCAGTCAAGGGTAGCCTAGGGTTAGGGTTAGGCTTAGGGTTAGGCTTAGGGTACGGCTTAGAGTACGGGTTCGGGGAGGGCTGCGGGTACGGCGTAGGGTATGGGTTAGGGTTAGGGTTACGGTTAGTGTTAGGGTTAGGGCTCGGTTTAGGGTACGGTTTAGGATTAGGGTACGTGTTAGGGTTAGGGTAGGGGTGAGGGTTAGGTTACGCGTTAGGGTTAGGGTAGTTATTAAACCTATCCAACTCTCTAGATACCCCTTAGCACGTAAAGGAATATTATTTGAGGGGCCAGCCATGGAGAAGAGTTTAGACACTAGGATAAGATAAGGAACACACCCATTATAAAGAAATCACATTAGGATTCCCTTTTTATGCTGTTCCTTAAAACACTAGTGCTTAGGAAATCTATTGGAGGCAGAAGCAGTCAAGGGTAGCCTAGGGTTAGGGTTAGGCTTAGGGTTAGGCTTAGGGTACGGCTTAGGGTACGGGTTCGGGGAGGGCTTCGGGTACGGCGTAGGGTATGGGTTAGGGTTAGGGTTAGGGTTAGTGTTAGGGTTAGGGCTCGGTTTAGGGTACGGGTTAGGATTAGGGTATGTGTTAGGGTTAGGGTAGGGGTTAGGGTTAGGGTACGCGTTAGGGTTAGGGTAGTTATTAAACCTATCCCACTCTCTAGATACCCCTTAGCACGAAAAGGAATATTATTTGTGGGTCCAGCCATGGAGAAGAGTTTAGACACTAGGATAAGATAAGGAACACACCTATTATAAAGAAATCACATTAGGATTCTCTTCTTAAGCTGTTCCTTAAAACACTAGTGCTTAAGAAATCTATTGGAGGCAGAAGCAGTCAAGGGTAGCCTAGCGTTAGTGTTAGGCTGAGGGTTAGGCTTAGGGTACGGCTTAGGGTACGGGTTCGGGGAAGGCTTCGGGTACGGCGTAGGGTATGGGTTAGGGTTAGGCTTATTGTTAGTGTTAGGGTTAGGGCTCGGTTTAGCGTACGTGTTAGCGTTAGGGTCGGGTTTAGGGTTAGGGTACGCATTAGAGTTAGGGTAGTTATTAAACCTATCCCACTCTCTAGATACCCCTTAGCACGTAAAGGAATATTATTTGGGGGTCCAGCCATGGACAAGAGTTTAGACACTAGGATAAGATAAGGAACACACCCATTATAAAGAAATCACATTGGGATTCTCTTTTTCTGCTGGTCCTTAAAACACTAGTGCTTAGGAAATCTATTGGAGGCAGAAGCAGTCAAGGGTTGCCTAGGGTTAGGGTTAGGCTTAGGGTTAGGCTTAGGGTACGGCTTAGGGTACGGGTTCGGGGAGGGCTTCGGGTACGGCGTAGGGTATGGGGTAAGGTTAGGTTTAGGGTTAGTGTTAGGGTTAGGGCTCGGTTTAGGGTACGGGTTAGGATTAGGGTACGTGTTAGGGTTAGGGTAGGGGTTAGGTTTAGGGTACACGTTAGGGTTAGGGTAGTTATTAAACCTATCCCACGCTCTCGATACCCCTTAGCACATAAAGGAATATTATTTGGGGGTCCAGCCATGGAGAAGACTTTAGACACTAGGATAAGATAAGGAACACACCCATTATAAAGAAATCACTTTAGGATTCTCTTTTTAAGCTGTTCCTTAAAACACTAGTGCTTAGGAAATCTATTGGAGGCAGAAGCAGTCAAGGGTAGCCTAGGGTTAGGGTTAGGCTTAGGGTTAGGCTTAGGGTACGGCTTAGGGTACGGGTTCGGGGAGGGCTTCGGGTACGGCGTAGGGTATGGGTTAGTGTTAGGGTTAGGGTTAGTGTTAGGGTTAGGTCTCGGTTTAAGTTACGGGTTAGGATTAGGGTACGTGTTAGGGTTAGTGTAGGGGTTAGGGTTAGGGTACGCGTTACGGTTAGGGTAGTGATTAAACCTATCCCACTCTCTAGATACCCATTAGCACGTAAAGGAATATTATTTGGGGGTCCACCAATGGAGAAGAGTTTAGACACTAAGATAATATAAGGAACACACACATTATAAAGAAATCACATTAGTATTCTCTTTTTAAGCTGTTCCTTAAAACACTAGTGCTTAGGAAATCTACTGGAGGCAGAAGCAGTCAAGGGTAGCCTAGGGTTAGGGTTAGGCTTAGGGTTAGGCTTAGGGTACGGTTTAGGGTAGGGGTTCGGGGAGGGCTTCGGGTACGGCGTAGGGTATGGGTTAGGTTTAGGGTTAGGGTTAGTGTTAGGGTTAGGGCTCGGTTTAGGGTACGGGTTAGGATTAGGGTACGTGTTAGGGTTAGGGTAGGGGTTAACGTTAGGGTACGCGTTAGGGTTAGGGTAGTTATTAAACCTATCCCACTCTCTAGTTAACCCTTAGCACGTAAAGGAATATTATTTGGGGGTCCAGCCATGGAGAAGTGTTTAGACACTAGGATAAGGTAAGGAACACACCCATTATAAAGAAATCACTTTAGGATTCTCTTTTTAAGCTGTTCCTTAAAACACTAGTGCTTAGGAAATCTATTGGAGGCAGAAGCAGTCAAGGGTAGCCTAGGGTTAGGGTTAGGCTTAGGGTTAGGCTTAGGGTACGGCTTAGGGTACGGGTTCGGGGAGGGCTTCGGGTACGGCGTAGGGTATGGGTTAGGGTTAGGGTTAGCGTTAGTGTTAGGGTTAGGGCTCGGTTTAGGGTACGGGTTAGGATTAGGGTACGTGTTAGGGTTAGGGTAGGGGTTAGGGTTAGGGTATGCGTTAGGCTTAGGGTAGTTATTAAACCTATCCCACTCTCTAGATACCCCTTAGCACGTAAAGGAATATTATTTGGGGGTCCAGCCATGGAGAAGACTTTAGACACTAAGATAATATAAGGAACACACACATTATAAAGAAATCACATTAGGATTCTCTTTTTAAGCTGTTCCTTAAAACACTAGTGCTTAGGAAATCTATTGGAGGCAGAAGCAGTCAAGGGTAGCCTAGGGTTAGGGTTAGGCTTAGGGTTAGGCTTAGGGTACGGCTTAGGGTACGTGTTCGGGGAGGGCTTCGGGTACGGCGTAGGGTATGGGTTAGGGTTAGGGTTACGGTTAGTGTTAGGGTTAGGGCTCGGTTTAGGGTACGCTTTAGGATTAGGGTACGTGTTAGGGTTAGGGTAGGGTTTAGGGTTAGGGAACGCGTTAGGGTTAGGCTAGTTATTAAACCTATCCCACTCTCTAGATACCCCTTAGCACGTAAAGGAATATTATTTGGGGGTCCACCAATGGAGAAGAGTTTAGACACTAAGATAATATAAGGAACACACACATTATAAAGAAATCACATTAGGATTCTCTTTTTAAGCTGTTCCTTAAAACACTAGTGCTTAGGAAATCTATTGGAGGCAGAAGCAGTCAAGGGTAGCCTAGGGTTAGGGTTAGGCTTAGGGTTAGGCTTAGGGTACGGCTTAGGGTACGGGTTCGGTGAGGGCTTCGGGTACGGCGTAGGGTATGGGTTAGGGTTAGGGTTATTTTAGTGTTAGGGTTAGGGCTCGGTTTAGGGTACGTGTTAGCGTTAGGGTCGGGTTTAGGGTTAGGGTACGCATTAGAGTTAGGGTAGTTATTAAACCTATCCCACTCTCTAGATACCCCTTAGCACGTAAAGGAATATTATTTGGGGGTCCAGCCATGGAGAAGAGTTTAGACACTAGGATAAGATAAGGAACACACCCATTATAAAGAAATCACATTGGGATTCTCTTTTTATGCTGGTCCTTAAAACACTAGTGCTTAGGAAATCTATTGGAGGCAGAAGCAGTCAAGGGTTGCCTAGGGTTAGGGTTAGGCTTAGGGTTAGGCTTAGGGTACGGCTTAGGGTATGGGTTCGGGGAGGGCTTCGGGTACGGCGTAGGGTATGGGTTAGGGTTAGGGTTAGGGTTAGTGTTAGGGTTAGGGCTCGGTTTAGGGTACGGGTTAGGATTAGGGTACGTGTTAGGGTTAGGGTAGGGGTTAGGGTTAGGGTACGCGTTAGGGTTAGGGTAGTTATTAAACCTTTCCCAATCTCTAGATACCCATTAGCACGTAAAGGAATATTATTTGGGGGTCCAGCCATGGAGAAGAGTTTA
This sequence comes from Balaenoptera physalus, assembly GCF_965194825.1. Lineage (NCBI taxonomy): Eukaryota > Metazoa > Chordata > Mammalia > Artiodactyla > Balaenopteridae > Balaenoptera > Balaenoptera physalus. Next base: position 58,043 of record NW_028125508.1, on the reverse strand, counting down.
GACACTAAGATAATATAAGGAACACACACATTATAAAGAAATCACATTAGGATTCTCTGTTTAAGCTGTTCCTTAAAACACTAGTGCTTAGGAAATCTATTGGAGGCAGAAGCAGTCAAGGGTAGCCTAGGGTTAGGGTTAGGCTTAGGGTTAGGCTTAGGGTACGGCTTAGGGTACGTTTTCGGGGAGGGCTTCGGGTACGGCGTAGGGTATGGGTTAGGGTTAGGTTTAGGGTTAGTGTTAGGGTTAGGGCTCGGTTTAAGTTACGGGTTAGGATTAGGGTACGTGTTAGGGTTAGGGTAGGGGTTAGGGTTAGGGTACGCGTTACAGTTAGGGTAGTGATTAAACCTATCCCACTCTCTAGATACCCCTTAGCACGTAAAGGAATATTATTTGGGGGTCCACCAATGGAGAAGAGTTTAGACACTAAGATAATATAAGGAACACACACATTATAAAGAAATCACATTAGTATTCTCTTTTTAAGCTGTTCCTTAAAACACTAGTGCTTAGGAAATCTATTGGAGGCAGAAGCAGTCAAGGGTAGCCTAGGGTTAGGGTTAGGCTTAGGGTTAGGCTTAGGGTACGGTTTAGGGTAGGGGTTCGGGGAGGGCTTCGGGTACGGCGTAGGGTATGGGTTAGGGTTAGGGTTAGGGTTAGTGTTAGGGTTAGGGCTCGGTTTAGGGTACGGGTTAGGATTAGGGTACGTGTTAGGGTTAGGGTAGGGGTTAGCGTTAGGGTACGCGTTAGGGTTAGGGTAGTTATTAAACCTATCCCACTCTCTAGTTACCCCTTAGCACGTAAAGGAATATTATTTGGGGGTCCAGCCATGGAGAAGAGTTTAGACACTAGGATAAGATAAGGAACACACCCATTATAAAGAAATCACTTTAGGATTCTCTTTTTAAGCTGTTCCTTAAAACACTAGTGCTTAGGAAATCTATTGGAGGCAGAAGCAGTCAAGGGTAGCCTAGGGTTAGGGTTAGGCTTAGGGTTAGGCTTAGGGTACGGCTTAGGGTACGGGTTCGGGGAGGGCTTCGGGTACGGCGTAGGGTATGGGTTAGGGTTAGGGTTAGGGTTAGTGTTAGGGTTAGGGCTCGGTATAGGGTACGGGTTAGGATTAGGGTACGTGTTAGGGTTAGGGTAGGGGTTAGGGTTAGGGTACGCGTTAGGGTTAGGGTAGTTATTAAACCTTTCCCAATCTCTAGATACCCATTAGCACGTAAAGGAATATTATTTGGGGGTCCAGCCATGGAGAAGAGTTTAGACACTAAGATAATATAAGGAACACACACATTATAAAGAAATCACATTAGGATTCTCTGTTTAAGCTGTTCCTTAAAACACTAGTGCTTAGGAAATCTATTGGAGGCAGAAGAAGTCAAGGGTAGCCTAGGGTTAGGTTTAGGCTTGGGGTTAGGCTTAGGGTACGGCTTAGGGTACGGGTTCGGGGAGGGGTTCGTTTACGGCGTAGGGTATGGGTTAGTGTTAGTGTTAGGGTTAGTGTTAGGGTTAGGGCTCCGTTTAGGGTACGGGTTAGGTTTAGGTTACGTGTTAGGGTTAGGGTAGGGGTTAGGGTTAGGGTACACATTAGGTTTAGGGTAGTTATTAAACCTATCCCACTCTCTAGATACCCCTTAGCACGTAAAGGAATATTATTTGGGGGTCCAGGCATGGAGAAGAGTTTAGACACTAGGATAAGATAAGGAACACACCCATTATAAAGAAATCACATTACGATTCTCGTTTTAAGCTGTTCCTTAAAACACTAGTGCTTAGGAAATCTATTGGAGGCAGAAGCAGTCAAGGGTAGCCTAGGGTTGGGGTTAGGCTTAGGGTTAGGCTTAGGGTACGGCTTAGGGTACGTGTTCGGGGAGGGATTCGGGTACGGCGTAGGGTATGGGTTAGGGTTAGGGTTAGGGTTAGTGTTAGGGTTAGGGCTCGGTTTAGGGTACGGGTTAGGATTAGGGTACGTGTTAGGGTTAGGGTAGGGGTTAGGTTTAGGGTACACGTTAGGGTTAGGGTAGTTATTAAACCTATCCCACTCTCTCGATACCCCTTAGCACATAAAGGAATATTATTTGGGGGTCCTGCCATGGAGAAGACTTTAGACACTAGGATAAGATAAGGAACACACCCATAATAAAGAAATCACTTTAGGATTCTCTTTTTAAGCTGTTCCTTAAAACACTAGTGCTTAGGAAATCTATTGGAGGCAGAAGCAGTCAAGGGTAGCCTAGGGTTAGGGTTAGGCTTAGGGTTAGGCTTAGGGTACGGCTTAGGGTACGGGTTCGGGGAGGGCTTCGGGTACGGCGTAGGGTATGGGTTAGGGTTAGGGTTAGGGTTAGTGTTAGGGTTAGGGCTCGGTTTAGGATACGGGTTAGGATTAGGGTACGTGTTAGGGTTAGGGTAGGGGTTAGGGTTAGGGTACGCGTTAGGCTTAGGGTAGTTATTAAACCTATCCCACTCTCTAGATACCCCTTAGCACGTAAAGGAATATTATTTGGGGGTCCAGCCATGGAGAAGAGTTTAGACACTAAGATAATATAAGGAACACACACATTATAAAGAAATCACATTAGGATTCTCTTTTTAAGCTGTTCCTTAAAACACTAGTGCTTAGGAAATCTATTGGAGGCAGAAGCAGTCAAGGGTAGCCTAGGGTTAGGGTTAGGCTTAGGGTTAGGCTTAGGGTACGGCTTAGGGTACGTTTTCGGGGAGGGCTTCGGGTACGGCGTAGGGTATGGGTTAGGGTTAGGGTTAGGGTTAGTGTTAGGGTTAGGGCTCGGTTTAAGTTACGGGTTAGGATTAGGGTACGTGTTAGGGTTAGGGTAGGGGTTAGGGTTAGGGTACGCGTTACGGTTAGGGTAGTGATTAAACCTATCCCACTCTCTAGATACCCCTTAGCATGTAAAGGAATATTATTTGGGGGTCCACCAATGGAGAAGAGTTTAGACACTAAGATAATATAAGGAACACACACATTATAAAGAAATCACATTAGTATTCTCTTTTTAAGCTGTTCCTTAAAACACTAGTGCTTAGGAAATCTATTGGAGGCAGAAGCAGTCAAGGGTAGCCTAGGGTTAGGGTTAGGCTTAGGGTTAGGCTTAGGGTACGGTTTAGGGTAGGGGTTCGGGGAGGGCTTCGGGTACGGCGTAGGGTATGGGTTAGGGTTAGGGTTAGGGTTAGTGTTAGGGTTAGGGCTCGGTTTAGGGTACGGGTTAGGATTAGGGTACGTGTTAGGGTTAGGGTAGGGGTTAGCGTTAGGGTACGCGTTAGGGTTAGGGTAGTTATTAAACCTATCCCACTCTCTAGTTACCCCTTAGCACGTAAAGGAATATTATTTGGGGGTCCAGCCATGGAGAAGAGTTTAGACACTAGGATAAGATAAGGAACACACCCATTATAAAGAAATCACTTTAGGATTCTCTTTTTAAGCTGTTCCTTAAAACACTAGTGCTTAGGAAATCTATTGGAGGCAGAAGCAGTCAAGGGTAGCCTAGGGTTAGGGTTAGGCTTAGGGTTAGGCTTAGGGTACGGCTTAGGGTACGGGTTCGGGGAGGGCTTCGGGTACGGTGTAGGGTATGGGTTAGGGTTAGGGTTAGGGTTAGTGTTAGGGTTAGGTCTCGGTTTAAGTTACGGGTTAGGATTAGGGTACGTGTTAGGGTTAGGGTAGGGGTTAGGGTTAGGGTACGCGTTACGGTTAGGGTAGTGATTAAACCTATCCCACTCTCTAGATACCCCTTAGCACGTAAAGGAATATTATTTGGGGGTCCACCAATGGAGAAGAGTTTAGACACTAAGATAATATAAGGAACACACACATTATAAAGAAATCACATTAGTATTCTCTTTTTAAGCTGTTCCTTAAAACACTAGTGCTTAGGAAATCTACTGTAGGCAGAAGCAGTCAAGGGTAGCCTAGGGTTAGGGTTAGGCTTAGGGTTAGGCTTAGGGTACGGTTTAGGGTAGGGGTTCGGGGAGGGCTTCGGGTACGGCGTAGGGTATGGGTTAGGGTTAGGGTTAGGGTTAGTGTTAGGGTTAGGGCTCGGTTTAGGGTACGGGTTAGGATTAGGGTACGTGTTAGGGTTAGGGTAGGGGTTAGCGTTAGGGTACGCGTTAGGGTTAGGGTAGTTATTAAACCTATCCCACTCTCTAGTTAACCCTTAGCACGTAAAGGAATATTATTTGGGGGTCCAGCCATGGAGAAGTGTTTAGACACTAGGATAAGATAAGGAACACACCCAGTATAAAGAAATCACTTTAGGATTCTCTTTTTAAGCTGTTCCTTAAAACACTAGTGCTTAGGAAATCTATTGGAGGCAGAAGCAGTCAAGGGTAGCCTAGGGTTAGGGTTAGGCTTAGGGTTAGGCTTAGGGTACGGCTTAGGGTACGGGTTCGGGGAGGGCTTCGGGTACGGCGTAGGGTATGGGTTAGGGTTAGGGTTAGGGTTAGTGTTAGGGTTAGGGCTCGGTTTAGGGTACGGGTTAGGATTAGGGTACGTGTTAGGGTTAGGGTAGGGGTTAGCGTTAGGGTATGCGTTAGGGTTAGGGTAGTTATTAAACCTATCCCACTCAGTAGTTACCCCTTAGCACGTAAAGGAATATTATTTGGGGGTCCAGCCATGGAGAAGAGTTTAGACACTAGGATAAGATAAGGAACACACCCATTATCAAGAAATCACATTAGGATTCTCTTTTTAAGCTGTTCCTTAAAACACTAGTGCTTAGGAAATCTATTGGAGGCAGAAGCAGTCAAGGGTAGCCTAGGGTTAGGGTTAGGCTTAGGGTTAGGCTTAGGGTACGGCTTAGGGTACGGGTTCGGGGAGGGCTTCGGGTACGGCGTAGGGTATGGGTTAGGGTTAGGGTTAGCGTTAGTGTTAGGGTTAGGGCTCGGTTTAGGGTACGGGTTAGGATTAGGGTACGTGTTAGGGTTAGGGTAGGGGTTAGGGTTAGGGTACGCGTTAGGCTTAGGGTAGTTATTAAACCTATCCCACTCTCTAGATACCCCTTAGCACGTAAAGGAATATTATTTGGGGGTCCAGCCATGGAGAAGACTTTAGACACTAAGATAATATAAGGAACACACACATTATAAAGAAATCACATTAGGATTCTCTTTTTAAGCTGTTCCTTAAAACACTAGTGCTTAGGAAATCTATTGGAGGCAGAAGCAGTCAAGGGTAGCCTAGGGTTAGGGTTAGGCTTAGGGTTAGGCTTAGGGTACGGCTTAGGGTACGTGTTCGGGGAGGGATTCGGGTACGGCGTAGGGTATGGGTTAGGGTTAGGGTTACGGTTAGTGTTAGGGTTAGGGCTCGGTTTAGGGTACGCTTTAGGATTAGGGTACGTGTTAGGGTTAGGGTAGGGTTTAGGGTTAGGGTACGCGTTAGGGTTAGGCTAGTTATTAAACCTATCCCACTCTCTAGATACCCCTTAGCACGTAAAGGAATATTATTTGGGGGTCCACCAATGGAGAAGAGTTTAGACACTAAGATAATATAAGGAACACACACATTATAAAGAAATCACATTAGGATTCTCTTTTTAAGCTGTTCCTTAAAACACTAGTGCTTAGGAAATCTATTGGAGGCAGAAGCAGTCAAGGGTAGCCTAGGGTTAGGGTTAGGCTTAGGGTTAGGCTTAGGGTACGGCTTAGGGTACGGGTTCGGTGAGGGCTTCGGGTACAGCGTAGGGTATGGGTTAGGGTTAGGGTTATTGTTAGTGTTAGGGTTAGGGCTCGGTTTAGGGTACGGGTTAGGATTAGGGTACGTGTTAGGGTTAGGGTAGGGGTTAGTGTTAGGGTACGCGTTAGGCTTAGGGTAGTTATTAAACCTATCCCACTCTCTAGATACCCCTTAGCACGTAAAGGAATATTATTTGGGGGTCCAGCCATGGAGAAGAGTTTAGACACTAAGATAATATAAGGAACACACCCATTATAAAGAAATCACATTAGGATTCTCTTTTTAAGCTGTTCCTTAAAACACTAGTACTTAGGAAATCTATTGGAGGCAGAAGCAGTCAAGGGTAGCCTAGGGTTAGGGTTAGGCTTAGGGTTAGGCTTAGGGTACGGCTTAGGGTACGTTTTCGGGGAGGGCTTCGGGTACGGCGTAGGGTATGGGTTAGGGTTAGGGTTAGGGTTAGTGTTAGGGTTAGGGCTCGGTTTAAGTTACGGGTTAGGATTAGGGTACGTGTTAGAGTTAGGGTAGGGGTTAGGGTTAGGGTACGCGTTACGGTTAGGGTAGTGATTAAACCTATCCCACTCTCTAGATACCCCTTAGCACGTAAAGGAATATTATTTGGGGGTCCACCAATGGAGAAGAGTTTAGACACTAAGATAATATAAGGAACACACACATTATAAAGAAATCACATTAGTATTCTCTTTTTAAGCTGTTCCTTAAAACACTAGTGCTTAGGAAATCTATTGGAGGCAGAAGCAGTCAAGGGTAGCCTAGGGTTAGGGTTAGGCTTAGGGTTAGGCTTAGGGTACGGTTTAGGGTAGGGGTTCGGGGAGGGCTTCGGGTACGGCGTAGGGTATGGGTTAGGGTTAGGGTTAGGGTTAGTGTTAGGGTTAGGGCTCGGTTTAGGGTACGGGTTAGGATTAGGGTACGTGTTAGGGTTAGGGTAGGGGTTAGCGTTAGGGTACGCGTTAGGGTTAGGGTAGTTATTAAACCTATCCCACTCTCTAGTTACCCCTTAGCACGTAAAGGAATATTATTTGGGGGTCCAGCCACGGAGAAGAGTTTAGACACTAGGATAAGATAAGGAACACACCCATTATAAAGAAATCACTTTAGGATTCTCTTTTTAAGCTGTTCCTTAAAACACTAGTGCTTAGGAAATCTATTGGAGGCAGAAGCAGTCAAGGGTAGCCTAGGGTTAGGGTTAGGCTTAGGGTTAGGCTTAGGGTACGGCTTAGGGTACGGGTTCGGGGAGGGCTTCGGGTACGGCGTAGGGTATGGGTTAGGGTTAGGGTTAGGGTTAGTGTTAGGGTTAGGTCTCGGTTTAAGTTACGGGTTAGGATTAGGGTACGTGTTAGGGTTAGGGTAGGGGTTAGGGTTAGGGTACGCGTTACGGTTAGGGTAGTGATTAAACCTATCCCACTCTCTAGATACCCCTTAGCACGTAAAGGAATATTATTTGGGGGTCCACCAATGGAGAAGAGTTTAGACACTAAGATAATATAAGGAACACACACATTATAAAGAAATCACATTAGTATTCTCTTTTTAAGCTGTTCCTTAAAACACTAGTGCTTAGGAAATCTACTGTAGGCAGAAGCAGTCAAGGGTAGCCTAGGGTTAGGGTTAGGCTTAGGGTTAGGCTTAGGGTACGGTTTAGGGTAGGGGTTCGGGGAGGGCTTCGGGTACGGCGTAGGGTATGGGTTAGGGTTAGGGTTAGGGTTAGTGTTAGGGTTAGGGCTCGGTTTAGGGTACGGGTTAGGATTAGGGTACGTGTTAGGGTTAGGGTAGGGGTTAGCGTTAGGGTACGCGTTAGGGTTAGGGTAGTTATTAAACCTATCCCACTCTCTAGTTAACCCTTAGCACGTAAAGGAATATTATTTGGGGGTCCAGCCATGGAGAAGTGTTTAGACACTAGGATAAGATAAGGAACACACCCAGTATAAAGAAATCACTTTAGGATTCTCTTTTTAAGCTGTTCCTTAAAACACTAGTGCTTAGGAAATCTATTGGAGGCAGAAGCAGTCAAGGGTAGCCTAGGGTTAGGGTTAGGCTTAGGGTTAGGCTTAGGGTACGGCTTAGGGTACGGGTTCGGGGAGGGCTTCGGGTACGGCGTAGGGTATGGGTTAGGGTTAGGGTTAGGGTTAGTGTTAGGGTTAGGGCTCGGTTTAGGGTACGGGTTAGGATTAGGGTACGTGTTAGGGTTAGGGTAGGGGTTAGCGTTAGGGTATGCGTTAGGGTTAGGGTAGTTATTAAACCTATCCCACTCAGTAGTTACCCCTTAGCACGTAAAGGAATATTATTTGGGGGTCCAGCCATGGAGAAGAGTTTAGACACTAGGATAAGATAAGGAACACACCCATTATAAAGAAATCACATTAGGATTCTCTTTTTAAGCTGTTCCTTAAAACACTAGTGCTTAGGAAATCGATTGGAGGCAGAAGCAGTCAAGGGTAGCCTAGGGTTAGGGTTAGGCTTAGGGTTAGGCTTAGGGTACGGCTTAGGGTACGGGTTCGGGGAGGGCTTCGGGTACGGCGTAGGGTATGGGTTAGGGTTAGGGTTAGCGTTAGTGTTAGGGTTAGGGCTCGGTTTAGGGTACGGGTTAGGATTAGGGTACGTGTTAGGGTTAGGGTTGGGGTTAGGGTTAGGTTACGCGTTAGGCTTAGGGTAGTTATTAAACCTATCCCACTCTCTAGATACCCCTTAGCACGTAAAGGAATATTATTTGGGGGTCCAGCCATGGAGAAGACTTTAGACACTAAGATAATATAAGGAACACACACATTATAAAGAAATCACATTAGGATTCTCTTTTTAAGCTGTTCCTTAAAACACTAGTGCTTAGGAAATCTATTGGAGGCAGAAGCAGTCAAGGGTAGCCTAGGGTTAGGGTTAGGCTTAGGGTTAGGCTTAGGGTACGGCTTAGGGTACGTGTTCGGGGAGGGCTTCGGGTACGGCGTAGGGTATGGGTTAGGGTTAGGGTTACGGTTAGTGTTAGGGTTAGGGCTCGGTTTAGGGTACGCTTTAGGATTAGGGTACGTGTTAGGGTTAGGGTAGGGTTTAGGGTTAGGGTACGCGTTAGGGTTAGGCTAGTTATTAAACCTATCCCACTCTCTAGATACCCCTTAGCACGTAAAGGAATATTATTTGGGGGTCCACCAATGGAGAAGAGTTTAGACACTAAGATAATATAAGGAACACACACATTATAAAGAAATCACATTAGGATTCTCTTTTTAAGCTGTTCCTTAAAACACTAGTGCTTAGGAAATCTATTGGAGGCAGAAGCAGTCAAGGGTAGCCTAGGGTTAGGGTTAGGCTTAGGGTTAGGCTTAGGGTACGGCTTAGGGTACGGGTTCGGTGAGGGCTTCGGGTACAGCGTAGGGTATGGGTTAGGGTTATGGTTATTGTTAGTGTTAGGGTTAGGGCTCGGTTTAGGGTACGGGTTAGGATTAGGGTACGTGTTAGGGTTAGGGTAGGGGTTAGGGTTAGGGTACGCGTTAGGCTTAGGGTAGTTATTAAACCTATCCCACTCTCTAGATACCCCTTAGCACGTAAAGGAATATTATTTGGGGGTCCAGCCATGGAGAAGAGTTTAGACACTAAGATAATATAAGGAACACACCCATTATAAAGAAATCACATTAGGATTCTCTTTTTAAGCTGTTCCTTAAAACACTAGTACTTAGGAAATCTATTGGAGGCAGAAGCAGTCAAGGGTAGCCTAGGGTTAGGGTTAGGCTTAGGGTTAGGCTTAGGGTACGGCTTAGGGTACGTTTTCGGGGAGGGCTTCGGGTACGGCGTAGGGTATGGGTTAGGGTTAGGGTTAGGGTTAGTGTTAGGGTTAGGGCTCGGTTTAAGTTACGGGTTAGGATTAGGGTACGTGTTAGGGTTAGGGTAGGGGTTAGGGTTAGGGTACGCGTTACGGTTAGGGTAGTGATTAAACCTATCCCACTCTCTAGATACCCCTTAGCACGTAAAGGAATATTATTTGGGGGTCCACCAATGGAGAAGAGTTTAGACACTAAGATAATATAAGGAACACACACATTATAAAGAAATCACTTTAGGATTCTCTTTTTAAGCTGTTCCTTAAAACACTAGTGCTTAGGAAATCTATTGGAGGCAGAAGCAGTCAAGGGTAGCCTAGGGTTAGGGTTAGGCTTAGGGTTTGGCTTAGGGTACGGCTTAGGGTACGGGTTCGGGGAGGGCTTCGGGTACCGCGTAGGGTATGGGTTAGGGTTAGGGTTAGGGTTAGTGTTAGGGTTAGGGCTCGGTTTAGGGTACGGGTTAGGATTAGGGTACGTGTTAGGGTTAGGGTAGGGGTTAGGGTTAGGGTACGCGTTAGGGTTAGGGTAGTTATTAAACCTTTCCCAATCTCTAGATACCCATTAGCACGTAAAGGAATATTATTTGGGGGTCCAGCCATGGAGAAGAGTTTAGACACTAAGATAATATAAGGAACACACACATTATAAAGAAATCACATTAGGATTCTCTGTTTAAGCTGTTCCTTAAAACACTAGTGCTTAGGAAATCTATTGGAGGCAGAAGAAGTCAAGGGTAGCCTAGGGTTAGGTTTAGGCTTGGGGTTAGGCTTAGGGTACGGCTTAGGGTACGGGTTCGGGGAGGGGTTCGTTTACGGCGTAGGGTATGGGTTAGTGTTAGTGTTAGGGTTAGTGTTAGGGTTAGGGCTCCGTTTAGGGTACGGGTTAGGTTTAGGTTACGTGTTAGGGTTAGGGTAGGGGTTAGGGTTAGGGTACACATTAGGTTTAGGGTAGTTATTAAACCTATCCCACTCTCTAGATACCCCTTAGCACGTAAAGGAATATTATTTGGGGGTCCAGGCATGGAGAAGAGTTTAGACACTAGGATAAGATAAGGAACACACCCATTATAAAGAAATCACATTAGGATTCTCTTTTTAAGCTGTTCCTTAAAACACTAGTGCTTAGGAAATCTATTGGAGGCAGAAGCAGTCAAGGGTAGCCTAGGGTTAGGGTTAGGCTTAGGGTTAGGCTTAGGGTACGGCTTAGGGTACGGGTTCGGGGAGGGCTTCGGGTACGGCGTAGGGTATGGGTTAGGGTTAGGGTTAGGGTTAGTGTTAGGGTTAGGGCTCGGTTTAGGATACGGGTTAGGATTAGGGTACGTGTTAGGGTTAGGGTAGGGGTTAGGGTTAGGGTACGCGTTAGGCTTAGGGTAGTTATTAAACCTATCCCACTCTCTAGATACCCCTTAGCACGTAAAGGAATATTATTTGGGGGTCCAGCCATGGAGAAGAGTTTAGACACTAAGATAATATAAGGAACACACACATTATAAAGAAATCACATTAGGATTCTCTTTTTAAGCTGTTCCTTAAAACACTAGTGCTTAGGAAATCTATTGGAGGCAGAAGCAGTCAAGGGTAGCCTAGGGTTAGGGTTAGGCTTAGGGTTAGGCTTAGGGTACGGCTTAGGGTACGTTTTCGGGGAGGGCTTCGGGTACGGCGTAGGGTATGGGTTAGGGTTAGGGTTAGGGTTAGTGTTAGGGTTAGGGCTCGGTTTAAGTTACGGGTTAGGATTAGGGTACGTGTTAGGGTTAGGGTAGGGGTTAGGGTTAGGGTACGCGTTACGGTTAGGGTAGTGATTAAACCTATCCCACTCTCTAGATACCCCTTAGCACGTAAAGGAATATTATTTGGGGGTCCACCAATGGAGAAGAGTTTAGACACTAAGATAATATAAGGAACACACACATTATAAAGAAATCACATTAGTATTTTCTTTTTAAGCTGTTCCTTAAAACACTAGTGCTTAGGAAATCTATTGGAGGCAGAAGCAGTCAAGGGTAGCCTAGGGTTAGGGGTAGGCTTAGGGTTAGGCTTAGGGTACGGGTTAGGGTAGGGGTTCGGGGAGGGCTTCGGGTACGGCGTAGGGTATGGGTTAGGGTTAGGGTTAGGGTTAGTGTTAGGGTTAGGGCTCGGTTTAGGGTACGAGTTAGGATTAGGGTACGTGTTAGGGTTAGGGTAGGGGTTAGCGTTAGGGTACGCGTTAGGGTTAGGGTAGTTATTAAACCTATCCCACTCTCTAGTTACCCCTTAGCACGTAAAGGAATATTATTTGGGGGTCCAGCCATGGAGAAGAGTTTAGACACTAGGATAAGATAAGGAACACACCCATTATAAAGAAATCACTTTAGGATTCTCTTTTTAAGCTGTTCCTTAAAACACTAGTGCTTAGGAAATCTATTGGAGGCAGAAGCAGTCAAGGGTAGCCTAGGGTTAGGGTTAGGCTTAGGGTTAGGCTTAGGGTACGGCTTAGGGTACGGGTTCGGGGAGGGCTTCGGGTACGGCGTAGGGTATGGGTTAGGGTTAGGGTTAGGGTTAGTGTTAGGGTTAGGGCTCTGTTTAGGGTACGGTTTAGGATTAGGGTACGTGTTAGGGTTAGGGTAGGGGTTAGGGTTAGGGTACGCGTTAGGCTTAGGGTAGTTATTAAACCTATCCCACTCTCTAGATACCCCTTAGCACGTAAAGTAATATTATTTGGGGGTCCAGCCATGGAGAAGAGTTTAGACACTAAGATAATATAAGGAACACACACATTATAAAGAAATCACATTAGGATTCTCTTTTTAAGCTGTTCCTTAAAACACTAGTGCTTAGGAAATGTATTGGAGGCAGAAGCAGTCAAGGGTAGCCTAGGGATAGGGTTAGGCTTAGGGTTATGCTTAGGGTACGGCTTAGGGTACGTGTTCGGGGAGGGCTTCGGGTACGGCGTAGGGTATGGGTTAGGGTTAGGGTTACGGTTAGTGTTAGGGTTACGGCTCGGTTTAGGGTACGGTTTAGGATTAGGGTACGTGTTAGGGTTAGGGAAGGGGTTAGGGTTAGGGTACGCGTTAGGGTTAGGGTAGTTATTAAACCTATCCCACTCTCTAGATACCCCTTAGCACGTAAAGGAATATTATTTGGGGTTCCAGCCATGGAGAAGAGTTTAGACACTAAGATAATATAAGGAACACACACATTATAAAGAAATCACATTAGGATTCTCTTTTTAAGCTGTTCCTTAAAACACTAGTGCTTAGGAAATCTATTGGAGGCAGAAGCAGTCAAGGGTAGCCTAGGGTTAGGGTTAGGCTTAGGGTTAGGCTTAGGGTACGGCTTAGGGTACGGGTTCGGGGAGGGCTTCGGGTACGGCGTAGGGTATGGTTTAGGGTTATGGTTACGGTTAGTGTTAGGGTTAGGGCTCGGTTTAGGGTACGGATTAGGATTAGGGTACGTGTTAGGGTTAGGGTAGGGGTTAGGGTTAGGGTACGCGTTAGGGTTAGGGTAGTTATTAAACCTATCCCACTCTCTAGATACCCCTTAGCACGTAAAGGAATATTATTTGGTGGTCCAGCCATGGAGAAGAGTTTAGACACTAGGATTAGATAAGGAACACACCCATTATAAAGAAATCACATTAGGATTCTCTTTTGAAGCTGTTTCTTAAAACACTAGTGCTTAGGAAATCTATTGGAGGCAGAAGCAGTCAAGGGTAGCCTAGGGTTAGGGTTAGGCTTAGGGTTAGGCTTAGGGTACGGCTTAGGGTACGTTTTCGGGGAGGGCTTCGGGTACGGCGTAGGGTATGGGTTAGGGTTAGGGTTAGGGTTAGTGTTAGGGTTAGGGCTCGGTTTAGGGTACGGGTTAGGATTAGGGTACGTGTTAGGGTTAGGGTAGGGGTTAGCGTTAGGGTACGCGTTAGGGTTAGGGTAGTTATTAAACCTATCCCACTCACTAGTTACCCCTTAGCACGTAAAGGAATATTATTTGGGGGTCCAGCCATGGAGAAGAGTTTAGACACTAGGATAAGATAAGGAACACACCCATTATAAAGAAATCACATTAGGATTCTCTTTTTAAGCTGTTCCTTAAAACACTAGTTCTTAGGAAATCTATTGGAGGCAGAAGCAGTCAAGGGTAGCCTAGGGTTAGGGTTAGGCTTAGGGTTAGGCTTAGGGTACGGTTTAGGGTACGGGTTCGGGGAGGGCTTCGGGTACGGCATAGGGTATGGGTTAGGGTTAGGGTTAGGGTTAGTGTTAGGGTTAGGGCTCGGTTTAGGGTACGGGTTAGGATTAGGGTACGTGTTAGGGTTAGGGTAGGGGTTAGGGTTAGGGTACGCGTTAGGCTTAGGGTAGTTATTAAACCTATCCCACTCTCTAGATACCCCTTAGCACGTAAAGGAATATTATTTGGGGGTCCAGCCATGGAGAAGACTTTAGACACTAAGATAATATAAGGAACACACACATTATAAAGAAATCACATTAGGATTCTGTTTTTAAGCTGTTCCTTAAAACACTAGTGCTTAGGAAATGTATTGGAGGCAGAAGCAGTCAAGGGTAGCCTAGGGTTAGGGTTAGGCTTAGGGTTAGGCTTACGGTACGGCTTAGGGTACGTGTTCGGGGAGGGCTTCGGGTACGGCGTAGGGTATGGGTTAGGGTTAGGGTTACGGTTAGTGTTAGGGTTAGGGCTCGGTTTAGGGTACGCTTTAGGATTAGGGTACGTGTTAGGGTTAGGGTAGGGGTTAGGGTTAGGGTACGCGTTAGGGTTAGGGTAGTTATTAAACCTATCCCACTCTCTAGATACCCCTTAGCACGTAAAGGAATATTATTTGGGGGTCCAGCCATGGAGAAGAGTTTAGACACTAAGATAATATAAGGAACACACACATTATAAAGAAATCACATTAGGATTCTCTTTTTAAGCTGTTCCTTAAAACACTAGTGCTTAGGAAATCTATTGGAGGCAGAAGCAGTCAAGGGTAGCCTAGGGTTAGGGTTAGGCTTAGGGTTAGGCTTAGGGTACGGCTTAGGGTACGTGTTCGGGGAGGGCTTCGGGTACGGCGTAGGGTATGGGTTAGGGATAGGGTTACGGTTAGTGTTAGGGTTAGGGCTCGGTTTAGGGTACGCTTTAGGATTAGGGTACGTGTTAGGGTTAGGGTAGGGTTTAGGGTTAGGGTACGCGTTAGGGTTAGGGTAGTTATTCAACCTATCCCACTCTCTAGATACCCCTTAGCACGTAAAGGAATATTATTTGGGCGTCCAGCCATGGAGAAGAGTTTAGACACTAAGATAATATAAGGAACACACACATTATAAAGAAATCACATTAGGATTCTCTTTTTAAGCTGTTCCTTAAAACACTAGTGCTTAGGAAATCTATTGGAGGCAGAAGCAGTCAAGGGTAGCCTAGGGTTAGGGTTAGGCTTAGGGTTAGGCTTAGGGTACGGGTTCGGGGAGGGCTTCAGGTACGGTGTAGGGTATGGGTTAGGGTTAGGGTTAGGGTTAGTGTTAGGGTTAGGGCTCGGTTTAGGGTACGGGTTAGGATTAGGGTACGTGTTAGGGTTAGGGTAGGGGTTAGGGTTAGGGTACGCGTTAGGGTTAGGGTAGTTATTAAACCTGTCCCACTCTCTCGATAACCCTTAGCACGTAAAGGAATATTATTTAGGGGGTCCAGGCATGGAGAAGAGTTTCAAAACTAGGATTAGATAAGGAACACACCCATTATAAAGAAATCACTTTAGGATTCTCTTTTTAAGCTGTTCCTTAAAACACTAGTGCTTAGGAAATCTATTGGAGGCAGAAGCAGTCAAGGGTAGCCTAGGGTTAGGGTTAGGCTTAGGGTTAGGTTTAGGGTAAGGCTTAGGGTACGGGTTCGGGGAGGGCTTTGGGTACGGCGTAGGGTATGGGTTAGGGTTAGGGTTAGGGTTAGTGTTAGGGTTAGGGCTCGGTTTAGGGTACGGGTTAGGATTAGGGTACGTGTTAGGGTTAGGGTAGGGCTTAGCGTTAGGGTATGCGTTAGGGTTAGGGTAGTTATTAAACCTATTCCACTCACTAGTTACCCCTTAGCACGTAAAGGAATATTATTTGGGGGTCCAGCCATGGAGAAGAGTTTAGACACTAAGATAATATAAGGAACACACACATTATAAAGAAATCACATTAGGATTCTCTTTTTAAGCTGTTCCTTAAAACACTAGTGCTTAGGAAATCTATTGGAGGCAGAAGCAGTCAAGAGTAGCCTAGGGTTACGGTTAGGCTTAGGGTTAGGCTTAGGGTACGGCTTAGGGTACGTGTTCGGGGAGGGCTTGGGGTACGGCGTAGGGTATGGGTTAGGGTTAGGGTTACAGTTAGTGTTAGGGTTAGGGCTCGGCTTAGGGTACGCTTTAGGATTAGGGTACGTGTTAGGGTTAGGGTAGGGTTTAGGGTTAGGGTACGCGTTAGGGTTAGGGTAGTTATTAAACCTATCCCACTCTGTAGATACCCCTTAGCACGTAAAGGAATATTATTTGGGGGTCCTGCCATGGAGAAGAGTTTAGACACTAAGATAATATAAGGAACACACACATTATAAAGAAATCACATTAGGATTCTCTTTTTAAGCTGTTCCTTAAAACACTAGTGCTTAGGAAATCTATTGGAGGCAGAAGCAGTCAAGGGTAGCCTAGGGTTAGGGTTAGGCTTAGGGTTAGGCTTATGGTACGGGTTCGGGGAGGGCTTCGGGTACGGCGTAGGGTATGGGTTAGGGTTAGGGTTATGGTTAGTGTTAGGGTTAGGGCTCGGTTTAGGGTACGGTTTAGGATTAGGGTACGTGTTAGGGTTAGGGTAGGGGTTAGGGTTAGGGTACGCGTTAGGCTTAGGGTAGTTATTAAACCTATCCCACTCTCTAGATACCCCTTAGCACGTAAAGGAATATTATTTGGGGGTCCAGGCATGGAGAAGAGTTTAGACACTAGGATAAGATAAGGAACACACCCATTATAAAGAAATCACATTAGGATTCTCGTTTTAAGCTGTTCCTTAAAACACTAGTGCTTAGGAAATCTATTGGATGCAGAAGCAGTCAAGGGTAGCCTAGGGTTGGGGTTAGGCTTAGGGTTAGGCTTAGGGTACGGCTTAGGGTACGTGTTCGGGGAGGGCTTCGGGTACGGCGTAGGGCATGGGTTAGGGTTAGGGTTAGGGTTAGTGTTAGGGTTAGGGCTCGGTTTAGGGTACGGGTTAGGATTAGGGTACGTGTTAGGGTTAGGGTAGGGGTTAGGTTTAGGGTACACGTTAGGGTTAGGTTAGTTATTAAACCTATCCCACTCTCTCGATACCCCTTAGCACATAAAGGAATATTATTTGGGGGTCCAGCCATGGAGAAGACTTTAGACACTAAGATAATATAAGGAACACACACATTATAAAGAAATCACATTAGGATTCTCTTTTTAAGCTGTTCCTTAAAACACTAGTACTTAGGAAATCTATTGGAGGCAGAAGCAGTCAAGGGTAGCCTAGGGTTAGGGTTAGGCTTAGGTTTAGGCTTAGGGTACGGCTTAGGGTACGTTTTCGGGGAGGGCTTCGGGTACGGCGTAGGGTATGGGTTAGGGTTAGGGTTAGGGTTAGTGTTAGGGTTAGGGCTCGGTTTAAGTTACGGGTTAGGATTAGGGTACGTGTTAGGGTTAGGGTAGGGGTTAGGGTTAGGGTACGCGTTACGGTTAGGGTAGTGATTAAACCTATCCCACTCTCTAGATACCCCTTAGCACGTAAAGGAATATTATTTGGGGGTCCACCAATGGAGAAGAGTTTAGACACTAAGATAATATAAGGAACACACACATTATAAAGAAATCACATTAGTATTCTCTTTTTAAGCTGTTCCTTAAAACACTAGTGCTTAGGAAATCTATTGGAGGCAGAAGCAGTCAAGGGTAGCCTAGGGTTAGGGTTAGGCTTAGGGTTAGGCTTAGGGTACGGTTTAGGGTAGGGGTTCGGGGAGGGCTTCGGGTACGGCGTAGGGTATGGGTTAGGGTTAGGGTTAGGGTTACTGTTAGGGTTAGGGCTCGGTTTAGGGTACGGGTTAAGATTAGGGTACGTGTTAGGGTTAGGGTAGGGGTTAGGGATAGGGTACGCGTTAGGGTTAGGGTAGTTATTAAACCTGTCCCACTCTCTCGATAACCCTTAGCACGTAAAGGAATATTATTTAGGGGGTCCAGGCATGGAGAAGAGTTTCAAAACTAGGATTAGATAAGGAACACACCCATTATAAAGAAATCACTTTAGGATTCTCTTTTTAAGCTGTTCCTTAAAACACTAGTGCTTAGGAAATCTATTGGAGGCAGAAGCAGTCAAGGGTAGCCTAGGGTTAGGGTTAGGCTTAGGGTTAGGCTTAGGGTACGGCTTAGGGTACGTGTTCGGGGAGGGCTTGGGGTACGGCGTAGGGTATGGTTTAGGGTTAGGGTTACGGTTAGTGTTAGGGTTAGGGCTCGGTTTAGGGTACGCTTTAGGATTATGGTACGTGTTAGGGTTAGGGTAGGGTTTAGGGTTAGGGTACGCGTTAGGGTTAGGGTAGTTATTAAACCTATCCCACTCTCTAGATACCCCTTAGCACGTAAAGGAATATTATTTGGGGGTCCAGCCATGGAGAAGAGTTTAGACACTAAGATAATATAAGGAACACACACATTATAAAGAAATCACATTAGGATTCTCTTTTTAAGCTGTTCCTTAAAACACTAGTGCTTAGGAAATCTATTGGAGGCAGAAGCAGTCAAGGGTAGCCTAGGGTTAGGGTTAGGCTTAGGGTTAGGTTTAGGGTAAGGCTTAGGGTACGGGTTCGGTGAGGGCTTCGGGTACGGCGTAGGGTATGGGTTAGGGTTAGGGTTAGGGTTAGTGTTAGGGTTAGGGCTCGGTTTAGGGTACGGGTTAGGATTAGGGTACGTGTTAGGGTTAGGGTAGGGCTTAGCGTTAGGGTATGCGTTAGGGTTAGGGTAGTTATTAAACCTATTCCACTCACTAGTTACCCCTTAGCACGTAAAGGAATATTATTTGGGGGTCCAGCCATGGAGAAGAGTTTAGACACTAAGATAATATAAGGAACACACACATTATAAAGAAATCACATTAGGATTCTCTTTTTAAGCTGTTCCTTAAAACACTAGTGCTTAGGAAATCTATTGGAGGCAGAAGCAGTCAAGAGTAGCCTAGGGTTACGGTTAGGCTTAGGGTTAGGCTTAGGGTACGGCTTAGGGTACGTGTTCGGGGAGGGCTTGGGGTACGGCGTAGGGTGTGGGTTAGGGTTAGGGTTACAGTTAGTGTTAGGGTTAGGGCTCGGCTTAGGGTACGCTTTAGGATTAGGGTACGTGTTAGGGTTAGGGTAGGGTTTAGGGTTAGGGTACGCGTTAGGGTTAGGGTAGTTATTAAACCTATCCCACTCTCTAGATACCCCTTAGCACGTAAAGGAATATTATTTGGGGGTCCAGCCATGGAGAAGAGTTTAGACACTAAGATAATATAAGGAACACACACATTATAAAGAAATCACATTAGGATTCTCTTTTTAAGCTGTTCCTTAAAACACTAGTGCTTAGGAAATCTATTGGAGGCAGAAGCAGTCAAGGGTAGCCTAGGGTTAGGGTTAGGCTTAGGGTTAGGTTTAGGGTAAGGCTTAGGGTACGGGTTCGGGGAGGGCTTCGGGTACGGCGTAGGGTATGGGTTAGGGTTAGGGTTAGGGTTAGTGTTAGGGTTAGGGCTCGGTTTAGGGTACGGGTTAGGATTAGGGTACGTGTTAGGGTTAGGGTAGGGCTTAGCGTTAGGGTATGCGTTAGGGTTAGGGTAGTTATTAAACCTATACCACTCACTAGTTACCCCTTAGCACGTAAAGGAATATTATTTGGGGGTCCAGCCATGGAGAAGAGTTTAGACACTAAGATAATATAAGGAACACACACATTATAAAGAAATCACATTAGGATTCTCTTTTTAAGCTGTTCCTTAAAACACTAGTGCTTAGGAAATCTATTGGAGGCAGAAGCAGTCAAGAGTAGCCTAGGGTTACGGTTAGGCTTAGGGTTAGGCTTAGGGTACGGCTTAGGGTACGTGTTCGGGGAGGGCTT
Source organism: Balaenoptera physalus (assembly GCF_965194825.1). Taxonomy (NCBI): domain Eukaryota; kingdom Metazoa; phylum Chordata; class Mammalia; order Artiodactyla; family Balaenopteridae; genus Balaenoptera; species Balaenoptera physalus. The sequence goes on along the minus strand of NW_028125508.1, from coordinate 38,459 downwards.
GGGGTACGGCGTAGGGTATGGGTTAGGGTTAGGGTTACGGTTAGTGTTAGGGTTAGGGCTCGGCTTAGGGTACGCTTTAGGATTAGGGTACGTGTTAGGGTTAGGGTAGGGTTTAGGGTTAGGGTACGCGTTAGGGTTAGGGTAGTTATTAAACCTATCCCACTCTCTAGATACCCCTTAGCACGTAAAGGAATATTATTTGGGGGTCCAGCCATGGAGAAGAGTTTAGACACTAAGATAATATAAGGAACACACACATTATAAAGAAATCACATTAGGATTCTCTTTTTAAGCTGTTCCTTAAAACACTAGTGCTTAGGAAATCTATTGGAGGCAGAAGCAGTCAAGGGTAGCCTAGGGTTAGGGTTAGGCTTAGGGTTAGGCTTAGGGTACGGGTTCGGGGAGGGCTTCGGGTACGGCGTAGGGTATGGGTTAGGGTTAGGGTTATGGTTAGTGTTAGGGTTAGGGCTCGGTTTAGGGTACGGTTTAGGATTAGGGTACGTGTTAGGGTTAGGGTAGGGGTTAGGGTTAGGGTACGCGTTAGGCTTAGGGTAGTTATTCAACCTATCCCACTCTCTAGATACCCCTTAGCACGTAAAGGAATATTATTTGGGGGTCCAGCCATGGAGAAGACTTTAGACACTAAGATAATATAAGGAACACACACATTATAAAGAAATCACATTAGGATTCTCTTTTTAAGCTGTTCCTTAAAACACTAGTGCTTAGGAAATCTATTGGAGGCAGAAGCAGTCAAGGGTAGCCTAGGGTTAGGGTTAGGCTTAGGGTTAGGCTTAGGGTACGGCTTAGGGTACGTGTTCGGGGAGGGCTTCGGGTACGGCGTAGGGTATGGGTTAGGGATAGGGTTACGGTTAGTGTTAGGGTTAGGGCTCGGTTTAGGGTACGCTTTAGGATTAGGGTACGTGTTAGGGTTAGGGTAGGGTTTAGGGTTAGGGTACGCGTTAGGGTTAGGGTAGTTATTCAACCTATCCCACTCTCTAGATACCCCTTAGCACGTAAAGGAATATTATTTGGGCGTCCAGCCATGGAGAAGAGTTTAGACACTAAGATAATATAAGGAACACACACATTATAAAGAAATCACATTAGGATTCTCTTTTTAAGCTGTTCCTTAAAACACTAGTGCTTAGGAAATCTATTGGAGGCAGAAGCAGTCAAGGGTAGCCTAGGGTTAGGGTTAGGCTTAGGGTTAGGCTTAGGGTACGGGTTCGGGGAGGGCTTCGGGTACGGCGTAGGGTATGGGTTAGGGTTAGGGTTAGGGTTAGTGTTAGGGTTAGGGCTCGGTTTAGGGTACGGGTTAGGATTAGGGTACGTGTTAGGGTTAGGGTAGGGGTTAGGGTTAGGGTACGCGTTAGGGTTAGGGTAGTTATTAAACCTGTCCCACTCTCTCGATAACCCTTAGCACGTAAAGGAATATTATTTAGGGGGTCCAGGCATGGAGAAGAGTTTCAAAACTAGGATTAGATAAGGAACACACCCATTATAAAGAAATCACTTTAGGATTCTCTTTTTAAGCTGTTCCTTAAAACACTAGTGCTTAGGAAATCTATTGGAGGCAGAAGCAGTCAAGGGTAGCCTAGGGTTAGGGTTAGGCTTAGGGTTAGGTTTAGGGTAAGGCTTAGGGTACGGGTTCGGGGAGGGCTTCGGGTGCGGCGTAGGGTATGGGTTAGGGTTAGGGTTAGGGTTAGTGTTAGGGTTAGGGCTCGGTTTAGGGTACGGGTTAGGATTAGGGTACGTGTTAGGGTTAGGGTAGGGCTTAGCGTTAGGGTATGCGTTAGGGTTAGGGTAGTTATTAAACCTATTCCACTCACTAGTTACCCCTTAGCACGTAAAGGAATATTATTTGGGGGTCCAGCCATGGAGAAGAGTTTAGACACTAAGATAATATAAGGAACACACACATTATAAAGAAATCACATTAGGATTCTCTTTTTAAGCTGTTCCTTAAAACACTAGTGCTTAGGAAATCTATTGGAGGCAGAAGCAGTCAAGAGTAGCCTAGGGTTACGGTTAGGCTTAGGGTTAGGCTTAGGGTACGGCTTAGGGTACGTGTTCGGGGAGGGCTTGGGGTACGGCGTAGGGTATGGGTTAGGGTTAGGGTTACAGTTAGTGTTAGGGTTAGGGCTCGGCTTAGGGTACGCTTTAGGATTAGGGTACGTGTTAGGGTTAGGGTAGGGTTTAGGGTTAGGGTACGCGTTAGGGTTAGGGTAGTTATTAAACCTATCCCACTCTGTAGATACCCCTTAGCACGTAAAGGAATATTATTTGGGGGTCCAGCCATGGAGAAGAGTTTAGACACTAAGATAATATAAGGAACACACACATTATAAAGAAATCACATTAGGATTCTCTTTTTAAGCTGTTCCTTAAAACACTAGTGCTTAGGAAATCTATTGGAGGCAGAAGCAGTCAAGGGTAGCCTAGGGTTAGGGTTAGGCTTAGGGTTAGGCTTATGGTACGGGTTCGGGGAGGGCTTCGGGTACGGCGTAGGGTATGGGTTAGGGTTAGGGTTATGGTTAGTGTTAGGGTTAGGGCTCGGTTTAGGGTACGGTTTAGGATTAGGGTACGTGTTAGGGTTAGGGTAGGGGTTAGGGTTAGGGTACGCGTTAGGCTTAGGGTAGTTATTAAACCTATCCCACTCTCTAGATACCCCTTAGCACGTAAAGGAATATTATCTGGGGGTCCAGCCATGGAGAAGACTTTAGACACTAAGATAATATAAGGAACACACACATTATAAAGAAATCACATTAGGATTCTCTTTTTAAGCTGTTCCTTAAAACACTAGTACTTAGGAAATCTATTGGAGGCAGAAGCAGTCAAGGGTAGCCTAGGGTTAGGGTTAGGCTTAGGTTTAGGCTTAGGGTACGGCTTAGGGTACGTTTTCGGGGAGGGCTTCGGGTACGGCGTAGGGTATGGGTTAGGGTTAGGGTTAGGGTTAGTGTTAGGGTTAGGGCTCGGTTTAACTTACGGGTTAGGATTAGGGTACGTGTTAGGGTTAGGGTAGGGGTTAGGGTTAGGGTACGCGTTACGGTTAGGGTAGTGATTAAACCTATCCCACTCTCTAGATACCCCGTAGCACGTAAAGGAATATTATTTGGGGGTCCACCAATGGAGAAGAATTTAGACACTAAGATAATATAAGGAACACACACATTATAAAGAAATCACATTAGTATTCTCTTTTTAAGCTGTTCCTTAAAACACTAGTGCTTAGGAAATCTATTGGAGGCAGAAGCAGTCAAGGGTAGCCTAGGGTTAGGGTTAGGCTTAGGGTTAGGCTTAGGGTACGGTTTAGGGTAGGGGTTCGGGGAGGGCTTCGGGTACGGCGTAGGGTATGGGTTAGGGTTAGGGTTAGGGTTACTGTTAGGGTTAGGGCTCGGTTTAGGGTACGGGTTAAGATTAGGGTACGTGTTAGGGTTAGGGTAGGGGTTAGGGATAGGGTACGCGTTAGGGTTAGGGTAGTTATTAAACCTGTCCCACTCTCTCGATAACCCTTAGCACGTAAAGGAATATTATTTAGGGGGTCCAGGCATGGAGAAGAGTTTCAAAACTAGGATTAGATAAGGAACACACCCATTATAAAGAAATCACTTTAGGATTCTCTTTTTAAGCTGTTCCTTAAAACACTAGTGCTTAGGAAATCTATTGGAGGCAGAAGCAGTCAAGGGTAGCCTAGGGTTAGGGTTAGGCTTAGGGTTAGCTTTAGGGTAAGGCTTAGGGTACGGGTTCGGGGAGGGCTTCGGGTACGGCGTAGGGTATGGGTTAGGGTTAGGGTTAGGGTTAGTGTTAGGGTTAGGGCTCGGTTTAGGGTACGGGTTAGGATTAGGGTACGTGTTAGGGTTAGGGTAGGGCTTAGCGTTAGGGTATGCGTTAGGGTTAGGGTAGTTATTAAACCTATCCCACTCACTAGTTACCCCTTAGCACGTAAAGGAATATTATTTGGGGGTCCAGCCATGGAGAAGAGTTTAGACACTAGGATAAGATAAGGAACACACCCATTATAAAGAAATCACATTAGGATTCTCTTTTTAAGCTGTTCCTTAAAACACTAGTGCTTAGGAAATCTATTGGAGGCAGAAGCAGTCAAGGGTAGCCTAGGGTTAGGGTTAGGCTTAGGGTTAGGCTTAGGGTACGGCATAGGGTACGGGTTCGGGGAGGGCTTCGGGTACGGCGTAGGGTATGGGTTAGGGTTAGGGTTAGCGTTAGTGTTAGGGTTAGGGCTCGGTTTAGGGTACGGGTTAGGATTAGGGTACGTGTTAGGGTTAGGGTAGGGGTTAGGGTTAGGGTAAGCGTTAGGCTTAGGGTAGTTATTAAACCTATCCCACTCTCTAGATACCCCTTAGCACGTAAAGGAATATTATTTGGGGGTCCAGCCATGGAGAAGACTTTAGACACTAAGATAATATAAGGAACACACACATTATAAAGAAATCACATTAGGATTCTCTTTTTAAGCTGTTCCTTAAAACACTAGTGCTTAGGAAATCTATTGGAGGCAGAAGCAGTCAAGGGTAGCCTAGGGTTAGGGTTAGGCTTAGGGTTAGGCTTAGGGTACGGGTTCGGGGAGGGCTTCGGGTACGGCGTAGGGTATGGGTTAGGGTTAGGGTTATGGTTAGTGTTAGGGTTAGGGCTCGGTTTAGGGTACGGTTTAGGATTAGGGTACGTGTTAGGGTTAGGGTAGGGGTTAGGGTTAGGGTACGCGTTAGGCTTAGGGTAGTTATTCAACCTATCCCACTCTCTAGATACCCCTTAGCACGTAAAGGAATATTATTTGGGGGTCCAGCCATGGAGAAGACTTTAGACACTAAGATAATATAAGGAACACACACATTATAAAGAAATCACATTAGGATTCTCTTTTTAAGCTGTTCCTTAAAACACTAGTGCTTAGGAAATCTATTGGAGGCAGAAGCAGTCAAGGGTAGCCTAGGGTTAGGGTTAGGCTTAGGGTTAGGCTTAGGGTACGGCTTAGGGTACGTGTTCGGGGAGGGCTTCGGGTACGGCGTAGGGTATGGGTTAGGGATAGGGTTACGGTTAGTGTTAGGGTTAGGGCTCGGTTTAGGGTACGCTTTAGGATTAGGGTACGTGTTAGGGTTAGGGTAGGGTTTAGGGTTAGGGTACGCGTTAGGGTTAGGGTAGTTATTCAACCTATCCCACTCTCTAGATACCCCTTAGCACGTAAAGGAATATTATTTGGGCGTCCAGCCATGGAGAAGAGTTTAGACACTAAGATAATATAAGGAACACACACATTATAAAGAAATCACATTAGGATTCTCTTTTTAAGCTGTTCCTTAAAACACTAGTGCTTAGGAAATCTATTGGAGGCAGAAGCAGTCAAGGGTAGCCTAGGGTTAGGGTTAGGCTTAGGGTTAGGCTTAGGGTACGGGTTCGGGGAGGGCTTCGGGTACGGCGTAGGGTATGGGTTAGGGTTAGGGTTAGGGTTAGTGTTAGGGTTAGGGCTCGGTTTAGGGTACGGGTTAGGATTAGGGTACGTGTTAGGGTTAGGGTAGGGGTTAGGGTTAGGGTACGCGTTAGGGTTAGGGTAGTTATTAAACCTGTCCCACTCTCTCGATAACCCTTAGCACGTAAAGGAATATTATTTAGGGGGTCCAGGCATGGAGAAGAGTTTCAAAACTAGGATTAGATAAGGAACACACCCATTATAAAGAAATCACTTTAGGATTCTCTTTTTAAGCTGTTCCTTAAAACACTAGTGCTTAGGAAATCTATTGGAGGCAGAAGCAGTCAAGGGTAGCCTAGGGTTAGGGTTAGGCTTAGGGTTAGGTTTAGGGTAAGGCTTAGGGTACGGGTTCGGGGAGGGCTTCGGGTGCGGCGTAGGGTATGGGTTAGGGTTAGGGTTAGGGTTAGTGTTAGGGTTAGGGCTCGGTTTAGGGTACGGGTTAGGATTAGGGTACGTGTTAGGGTTAGGGTAGGGCTTAGCGTTAGGGTATGCGTTAGGGTTAGGGTAGTTATTAAACCTATTCCACTCACTAGTTACCCCTTAGCACGTAAAGGAATATTATTTGGGGGTCCAGCCATGGAGAAGAGTTTAGACACTAAGATAATATAAGGAACACACACATTATAAAGAAATCACATTAGGATTCTCTTTTTAAGCTGTTCCTTAAAACACTAGTGCTTAGGAAATCTATTGGAGGCAGAAGCAGTCAAGAGTAGCCTAGGGTTACGGTTAGGCTTAGGGTTAGGCTTAGGGTACGGCTTAGGGTACGTGTTCGGGGAGGGCTTGGGGTACGGCGTAGGGTATGGGTTAGGGTTAGGGTTACAGTTAGTGTTAGGGTTAGGGCTCGGCTTAGGGTACGCTTTAGGATTAGGGTACGTGTTAGGGTTAGGGTAGGGTTTAGGGTTAGGGTACGCGTTAGGGTTAGGGTAGTTATTAAACCTATCCCACTCTGTAGATACCCCTTAGCACGTAAAGGAATATTATTTGGGGGTCCAGCCATGGAGAAGAGTTTAGACACTAAGATAATATAAGGAACACACACATTATAAAGAAATCACATTAGGATTCTCTTTTTAAGCTGTTCCTTAAAACACTAGTGCTTAGGAAATCTATTGGAGGCAGAAGCAGTCAAGGGTAGCCTAGGGTTAGGGTTAGGCTTAGGGTTAGGCTTATGGTACGGGTTCGGGGAGGGCTTCGGGTACGGCGTAGGGTATGGGTTAGGGTTAGGGTTATGGTTAGTGTTAGGGTTAGGGCTCGGTTTAGGGTACGGTTTAGGATTAGGGTACGTGTTAGGGTTAGGGTAGGGGTTAGGGTTAGGGTACGCGTTAGGCTTAGGGTAGTTATTAAACCTATCCCACTCTCTAGATACCCCTTAGCACGTAAAGGAATATTATCTGGGGGTCCAGCCATGGAGAAGACTTTAGACACTAAGATAATATAAGGAACACACACATTATAAAGAAATCACATTAGGATTCTCTTTTTAAGCTGTTCCTTAAAACACTAGTACTTAGGAAATCTATTGGAGGCAGAAGCAGTCAAGGGTAGCCTAGGGTTAGGGTTAGGCTTAGGTTTAGGCTTAGGGTACGGCTTAGGGTACGTTTTCGGGGAGGGCTTCGGGTACGGCGTAGGGTATGGGTTAGGGTTAGGGTTAGGGTTAGTGTTAGGGTTAGGGCTCGGTTTAACTTACGGGTTAGGATTAGGGTACGTGTTAGGGTTAGGGTAGGGGTTAGGGTTAGGGTACGCGTTACGGTTAGGGTAGTGATTAAACCTATCCCACTCTCTAGATACCCCGTAGCACGTAAAGGAATATTATTTGGGGGTCCACCAATGGAGAAGAATTTAGACACTAAGATAATATAAGGAACACACACATTATAAAGAAATCACATTAGTATTCTCTTTTTAAGCTGTTCCTTAAAACACTAGTGCTTAGGAAATCTATTGGAGGCAGAAGCAGTCAAGGGTAGCCTAGGGTTAGGGTTAGGCTTAGGGTTAGGCTTAGGGTACGGTTTAGGGTAGGGGTTCGGGGAGGGCTTCGGGTACGGCGTAGGGTATGGGTTAGGGTTAGGGTTAGGGTTACTGTTAGGGTTAGGGCTCGGTTTAGGGTACGGGTTAAGATTAGGGTACGTGTTAGGGTTAGGGTAGGGGTTAGGGATAGGGTACGCGTTAGGGTTAGGGTAGTTATTAAACCTGTCCCACTCTCTCGATAACCCTTAGCACGTAAAGGAATATTATTTAGGGGGTCCAGGCATGGAGAAGAGTTTCAAAACTAGGATTAGATAAGGAACACACCCATTATAAAGAAATCACTTTAGGATTCTCTTTTTAAGCTGTTCCTTAAAACACTAGTGCTTAGGAAATCTATTGGAGGCAGAAGCAGTCAAGGGTAGCCTAGGGTTAGGGTTAGGCTTAGGGTTAGCTTTAGGGTAAGGCTTAGGGTACGGGTTCGGGGAGGGCTTCGGGTACGGCGTAGGGTATGGGTTAGGGTTAGGGTTAGGGTTAGTGTTAGGGTTAGGGCTCGGTTTAGGGTACGGGTTAGGATTAGGGTACGTGTTAGGGTTAGGGTAGGGCTTAGCGTTAGGGTATGCGTTAGGGTTAGGGTAGTTATTAAACCTATCCCACTCACTAGTTACCCCTTAGCACGTAAAGGAATATTATTTGGGGGTCCAGCCATGGAGAAGAGTTTAGACACTAGGATAAGATAAGGAACACACCCATTATAAAGAAATCACATTAGGATTCTCTTTTTAAGCTGTTCCTTAAAACACTAGTGCTTAGGAAATCTATTGGAGGCAGAAGCAGTCAAGGGTAGCCTAGGGTTAGGGTTAGGCTTAGGGTTAGGCTTAGGGTACGGCATAGGGTACGGGTTCGGGGAGGGCTTCGGGTACGGCGTAGGGTATGGGTTAGGGTTAGGGTTAGCGTTAGTGTTAGGGTTAGGGCTCGGTTTAGGGTACGGGTTAGGATTAGGGTACGTGTTAGGGTTAGGGTAGGGGTTAGGGTTAGGGTAAGCGTTAGGCTTAGGGTAGTTATTAAACCTATCCCACTCTCTAGATACCCCTTAGCACGTAAAGGAATATTATTTGGGGGTCCAGCCATGGAGAAGACTTTAGACACTAAGATAATATAAGGAACACACACATTATAAAGAAATCACATTAGGATTCTCTTTTTAAGCTGTTCCTTAAAACACTAGTGCTTAGGAAATCTATTGGAGGCAGAAGCAGTCAAGGGTAGCCTAGGGTTAGGGTTAGGCTTAGGGTTAGGCTTAGGGTACGGCTTAGGGTACGTGTTCGGGGAGGGCTTGGGGTACGGCGTAGGGTATGGTTTAGGGTTAGGGTTACGGTTAGTGTTAGGGTTAGGGCTCGGTTTAGGGTACGCTTTAGGATTATGGTACGTGTTAGGGTTAGGGTAGGGTTTAGGGTTAGGGTACGCGTTAGGGTTAGGGTAGTTATTAAACCTATCCCACTCTCTAGATACCCCTTAGCACGTAAAGGAATATTATTTGGGGGTCCAGCCATGGAGAAGAGTTTAGACACTAAGATAATATAAGGAACACACACATTATAAAGAAATCACATTAGGATTCTCTTTTTAAGCTGTTCCTTAAAACACTAGTGCTTAGGAAATCTATTGGAGGCAGAAGCAGTCAAGGGTAGCCTAGGGTTAGGGTTAGGCTTAGGGTTAGGTTTAGGGTAAGGCTTAGGGTACGGGTTCGGGGAGGGCTTCGGGTACGGCGTAGGGTATGGGTTAGGGTTAGGGTTAGGGTTAGTGTTAGGGTTAGGGCTCGGTTTAGGGTACGGGTTAGGATTAGGGTACGTGTTAGGGTTAGGGTAGGGCTTAGCGTTAGGGTATGCGTTAGGGTTAGGGTAGTTATTAAACCTATTCCACTCACTAGTTACCCCTTAGCACGTAAAGGAATATTATTTGGGGGTCCAGCCATGGAGAAGAGTTTAGACACTAAGATAATATAAGGAACACACACATTATAAAGAAATCACATTAGGATTCTCTTTTTAAGCTGTTCCTTAAAACACTAGTGCTTAGGAAATCTATTGGAGGCAGAAGCAGTCAAGAGTAGCCTAGGGTTACGGTTAGGCTTAGGGTTAGGCTTAGGGTACGGCTTAGGGTACGTGTTCGGGGAGGGCTTGGGGTACGGCGTAGGGTGTGGGTTAGGGTTAGGGTTACAGTTAGTGTTAGGGTTAGGGCTCGGCTTAGGGTACGCTTTAGGATTAGGGTACGTGTTAGGGTTAGGGTAGGGTTTAGGGTTAGGGTACGCGTTAGGGTTAGGGTAGTTATTAAACCTATCCCACTCTCTAGATACCCCTTAGCACGTAAAGGAATATTATTTGGGGGTCCAGCCATGGAGAAGAGTTTAGACACTAAGATAATATAAGGAACACACACATTATAAAGAAATGACATTAGGATTCTCTTTTTAAGCTGTTCCTTAAAACACTAGTGCTTAGGAAATCTATTGGAGGCAGAAGCAGTCAAGGGTAGCCTAGGGTTAGGGTTAGGCTTAGGGTTAGGCTTAGGGTACGGCTTAGGGTACGGGTTCGGGGAGGGCTTCGGGTACGGCGTAGGGTATGGGTTAGGGTTATGGTTACGGTTAGTGTTAGGGTTAGGGCTCGGTTTAGGGTACGGAATAGGATTAGGGTACGTGTTAGGGTTAGGGTAGGGGTTAGGGTTAGGGTACGCGTTAGGGTTAGGGTAGTTATTAAACCTATCCCACTCTCTAGATACCCCTTAGCACGTAAAGGAATATTATTTGGTGGTCCAGCCATGGAGAAGAGTTTAGACACTAGGATTAGATAAGGAACACACCCATTATAAAGAAATCACATTAGGATTCTCTTTTTAAGCTGTTTCTTAAAACACTAGTGCTTAGGAAATCTATTGGAGGCAGAAGCAGTCAAGGGTAGCCTAGGGTTAGGGTTAGGCTTAGGGTTAGGCTTAGGGTACGGCTTAGGGTACGTTTTCGGGGAGGGCTTCGGGTACGGCGTAGGGTATGGGTTAGGGTTAGGGTTAGGGTTAGTGTTAGGGTTAGGGCTCGGTTTAGGGTACGGGTTAGGATTAGGGTACGTGTTAGGGTTAGGGTAGGGGTTAGCGTTAGGGTACGCGTTAGGGTTAGGGTAGTTATTAAACCTATCCCACTCACTAGTTACCCCTTAGCACGTAAAGGAATATTATTTGGGGGTCCAGCCATGGAGAAGAGTTTAGACACTAGGATAAGATAAGGAACACACCCATTATAAAGAAATCACATTAGGATTCTCTTTTTAAGCTGTTCCTTAAAACACTAGTTCTTAGGAAATCTATTGGAGGCAGAAGCAGTCAAGGGTAGCCTAGGGTTAGGGTTAGGCTTAGGGTTAGGCTTAGGGTACGGTTTAGGGTACGGGTTCGGGGAGGGCTTCGGGTACGGCATAGGGTATGGGTTAGGGTTAGGGTTAGGGTTAGTGTTAGGGTTAGGGCTCGGTTTAGGGTACGGGTTAGGATTAGGGTACGTGTTAGGGTTAGGGTAGGGGTTAGGGTTAGGGTACGCGTTAGGCTTAGGGTAGTTATTAAACCTATCCCACTCTCTAGATACCCCTTAGCACGTAAAGGAATATTATTTGGGGGTCCAGCCATGGAGAAGACTTTAGACACTAAGATAATATAAGGAACACACACATTATAAAGAAATCACATTAGGATTCTGTTTTTAAGCTGTTCCTTAAAACACTAGTGCTTAGGAAATGTATTGGAGGCAGAAGCAGTCAAGGGTAGCCTAGGGTTAGGGTTAGGCTTAGGGTTAGGCTTACGGTACGGCTTAGGGTACGTGTTCGGGGAGGGCTTCGGGTACGGCGTAGGGTATGGGTTAGGGTTAGGGTTACGGTTAGTGTTAGGGTTAGGGCTCGGTTTAGGGTACGCTTTAGGATTAGGGTACGTGTTAGGGTTAGGGTAGGGGTTAGGGTTAGGGTACGCGTTAGGGTTAGGGTAGTTATTAAACCTATCCCACTCTCTAGATACCCCTTAGCACGTAAAGGAATATTATTTGGGGGTCCAGCCATGGAGAAGAGTTTAGACACTAAGATAATATAAGGAACACACACATTATAAAGAAATCACATTAGGATTCTCTTTTTAAGCTGTTCCTTAAAACACTAATGCTTAGGAAATCTATTGGAGGCAGAAGCAGTCAAGGGTAGCCTAGGGTTAGGGTTAGGCTTAGGGTTAGGTTAAGGGTAAGGCTTAGGGTACGGGTTCGGGGAGGGCTTCGGGTACGGCGTAGGGTATGGGTTAGGGTTAGGGTTAGGGTTAGTGTTAGGGTTAGGGCTCGGTTTAGGGTACGGGTTAGGATTAGGGTACGTGTTAGGGTTAGGGTAGGGGTTAGCGTTAGGGTACGCGTTAGGGTTAGGGTAGTTATTAAACCTATCCCACTCACTAGTTACCCCTTAGCACGTAAAGGAATATTATTTGGGGGTCCAGCCATGGAGAAGAGTTTAGACACTAGGATAAGATAAGGAACACACGCATTATAAAGAAATCACATTAGGATTCTGTTTTTAAGCTGTTCCTTAAAACACTAGTGCTTAGGAAATCTATTGGAGGCAGAAGCAGTCAAGGGTAGCCTAGGGTTAGGGTTAGGCTTAGGGTTAGGCTTAGGGTACGGCTTAGGGTACGGGTTCGGGGAGGGCTTCGGGTACGGCGTAGGGTATGGGTTAGGGTTAGGGTTAGCGTTAGTGTTAGGATTAGGGCTCGGTTTAGGGTACGGGTTAGGATTAGGGTACGTGTTAGGGTTAGGGTAGGGGTTAGGGTTAGGGTACGCGTTAGGCTTAGGGTAGTTATTCAACCTATCCCACTCTCTAGATACCCCTTAGCACGTAAAGGAATATTATTTGGGGGTCCAGCCATGGAGAAGACTTTAGACACTAAGATAATATAAGGAACACACACATTATAAAGAAATCACATTAGGATTCTCTTTTTAAGCTGTTCCTTAAAACACTAGTGCTTAGGAAATCTATTGGAGGCAGAAGCAGTCAAGGGTAGCCTAGGGTTAGGGTTAGGCTTAGGGTTAGGCTTAGGGTACGGCTTAGGGTACGTGTTCGGGGAGGGCTTCGGGTACGGCGTAGGGTATGGGTTAGGGATAGGGTTACGGTTAGTGTTAGGGTTAGGGCTCGGTTTAGGGTACGCTTTAGGATTAGGGTACGTGTTAGGGTTAGGGTAGGGTTTAGGGTTAGGGTACGCGTTAGGGTTAGGGTAGTTATTCAACCTATCCCACTCTCTAGATACCCCTTAGCACGTAAAGGAATATTATTTGGGCGTCCAGCCATGGAGAAGAGTTTAGACACTAAGATAATATAAGGAACACACACATTATAAAGAAATCACATTAGGATTCTCTTTTTAAGCTGTTCCTTAAAACACTAGTGCTTAGGAAATCTATTGGAGGCAGAAGCAGTCAAGGGTAGCCTAGGGTTAGGGTTAGGCTTAGGGTTAGGCTTAGGGTACGGGTTCGGGGAGGGCTTCGGGTACGGCGTAGGGTATGGGTTAGGGTTAGGGTTAGGGTTAGTGTTAGGGTTAGGGCTCGGTTTAGGGTACGGGTTAGGATTAGGGTACGTGTTAGGGTTAGGGTAGGGGTTAGGGTTAGGGTACGCGTTAGGGTTAGGGTAGTTATTAAACCTGTCCCACTCTCTCGATAACCCTTAGCACGTAAAGGAATATTATTTAGGGGGTCCAGGCATGGAGAAGAGTTTCAAAACTAGGATTAGATAAGGAACACACCCATTATAAAGAAATCACTTTAGGATTCTCTTTTTAAGCTGTTCCTTAAAACACTAGTGCTTAGGAAATCTATTGGAGGCAGAAGCAGTCAAGGGTAGCCTAGGGTTAGGGTTAGGCTTAGGGTTAGGTTTAGGGTAAGGCTTAGGGTACGGGTTCGGGGAGGGCTTCGGGTACGGCGTAGGGTATGGGTTAGGGTTAGGGTTAGGGTTAGTGTTAGGGTTAGGGCTCGGTTTAGGGTACGGGTTAGGATTAGGGTACGTGTTAGGGTTAGGGTAGGGGTTAGCGTTAGGGTACGCGTTAGGGTTAGGGTAGTTATTAAACCTATCCCACTCACTAGTTACCCCTTAGCACGTAAAGGAATATTATTTGGGGGTCCAGCCATGGAGAAGAGTTTAGACACTAGGATAAGATAAGGAACACACCCATTATAAAGAAATCACATTAGGATTCTGTTTTTAAGCTGTTCCTTAAAACACTAGTGCTTAGGAAATCTATTGGAGGCAGAAGCAGTCAAGGGTAGCCTAGGGTTAGGGTTAGGCTTAGGGTTAGGCTTAGGGTACGGCTTAGGGTACGGGTTCGGGGAGGGCTTCGGGTACGGCGTAGGGTATGGGTTAGGGTTAGGGTTAGCGTTAGTGTTAGGATTAGGGCTCGGTTTAGGGTACGGGTTAGGATTAGGGTACGTGTTAGGGTTAGGGTAGGGGTTAGGGTTAGGGTACGCGTTAGGCTTAGGGTAGTTATTCAACCTATCCCACTCTCTAGATACCCCTTAGCACGTAAAGGAATATTATTTGGGGGTCCAGCCATGGAGAAGACTTTAGACACTAAGATAATATAAGGAACACACACATTATAAAGAAATCACATTAGGATTCTCTTTTTAAGCTGTTCCTTAAAACACTAGTGCTTAGGAAATCTATTGGAGGCAGAAGCAGTCAAGGGTAGCCTAGGGTTAGGGTTAGGCTTAGGGTTAGGCTTAGGGTACGGCTTAGGGTACGTGTTCGGGGAGGGCTTCGGGTACGGCGTAGGGTATGGGTTAGGGATAGGGTTACGGTTAGTGTTAGGGTTAGGGCTCGGTTTAGGGTACGCTTTAGGATTAGGGTACGTGTTAGGGTTAGGGTAGGGTTTAGGGTTAGGGTACGCGTTAGGGTTAGGGTAGTTATTCAACCTATCCCACTCTCTAGATACCCCTTAGCACGTAAAGGAATATTATTTGGGCGTCCAGCCATGGAGAAGAGTTTAGACACTAAGATAATATAAGGAACACACACATTATAAAGAAATCACATTAGGATTCTCTTTTTAAGCTGTTCCTTAAAACACTAGTGCTTAGGAAATCTATTGGAGGCAGAAGCAGTCAAGGGTAGCCTAGGGTTAGGGTTAGGCTTAGGGTTAGGCTTAGGGTACGGGTTCGGGGAGGGCTTCGGGTACGGCGTAGGGTATGGGTTAGGGTTAGGGTTAGGGTTAGTGTTAGGGTTAGGGCTCGGTTTAGGGTACGGGTTAGGATTAGGGTACGTGTTAGGGTTAGGGTAGGGGTTAGGGTTAGGTTACGCGTTAGGGTTAGGGTAGTTATTAAACCTGTCCCACTCTCTCGATAACCCTTAGCACGTAAAGGAATATTATTTAGGGGGTCCAGGCATGGAGAAGAGTTTCAAAACTAGGATTAGATAAGGAACACACCCATTATAAAGAAATCACTTTAGGATTCTCTTTTTAAGCTGTTCCTTAAAACACTAGTGCTTAGGAAATCTATTGGAGGCAGAAGCAGTCAAGGGTAGCCTAGGGTTAGGGTTAGGCTTAGGGTTAGGTTTAGGGTAAGGCTTAGGGTACGGGTTCGGGGAGGGCTTCGGGTACGGCGTAGGGTATGGGTTAGGGTTAGGGTTAGGGTTAGTGTTAGGGTTAGGGCTCGGTTTAGGGTACGGGTTAGGATTAGGGTACGTGTTAGGGTTAGGGTAGGGCTTAGCGTTAGGGTATGCATTAGGGTTAGGGTAGTTATTAAACCTATTCCACTCACTAGTTACCCCTTAGCACGTAAAGGAATATTATTTGGGGGTCCAGCCATGGAGAAGAGTTTAGACACTAAGATAATATAAGGAACACACACATTATAAAGAAATCACATTAGGATTCTCTTTTTAAGCTGTTCCTTAAAACACTAGTGCTTAGGAAATCTATTGGAGGCAGAAGCAGTCAAGAGTAGCCTAGGGTTACGGTTAGGCTTAGGGTTAGGCTTAGGGTACGGCTTAGGGTACGTGTTCGGGGAGGGCTTGGGGTACGGCGTAGGGTATGGGTTAGGGTTAGGGTTACAGTTAGTGTTAGGGTTAGGGCTCGGCTTAGGGTACGCTTTAGGATTAGGGTACGTGTTAGGGTTAGGGTAGGGTTTAGGGTTAGGGTACGCGTTAGGGTTAGGGTAGTTATTAAACCTATCCCACTCTGTAGATACCCCTTAGCACGTAAAGGAATATTATTTGGGGGTCCAGCCATGGAGAAGAGTTTAGACACTAAGATAATATAAGGAACACACACATTATAAAGAAATCACATTAGGATTCTCTTTTTAAGCTGTTCCTTAAAACACTAGTGCTTAGGAAATCTATTGGAGGCAGAAGCAGTCAAGGGTAGCCTAGGGTTAGGGTTAGGCTTAGGGTTAGGCTTATGGTACGGGTTCGGGGAGGGCTTCGGGTACGGCGTAGGGTATGGGTTAGGGTTAGGGTTATGGTTAGTGTTAGGGTTAGGGCTCGGTTTAGGGTACGGTTTAGGATTAGGGTACGTGTTAGGGTTAGGGTAGGGGTTAGGGTTAGGGTACGCGTTAGGCTTAGGGTAGTTATTAAACCTATCCCACTCTCTAGATACCCCTTAGCACGTAAAGGAATATTATTTGGGGGTCCAGGCATGGAGAAGAGTTTAGACACTAGGATAAGATAAGGAACACACCCATTATAAAGAAATCACATTAGGATTCTCGTTTTAAGCTGTTCCTTAAAACACTAGTGCTTAGGAAATCTATTGGATGCAGAAGCAGTCAAGGGTAGCCTAGGGTTGGGGTTAGGCTTAGGGTTAGGCTTAGGGTACGGCTTAGGGTACGTGTTCGGGGAGGGCTTCGGGTACGGCGTAGGGTATGGGTTAGGGTTAGGGTTAGGGTTAGTGTTAGGGTTAGGGCTCGGTTTAGGGTACGGGTTAGGATTAGGGTACGTGTTAGGGTTAGGGTAGGGGTTAGGTTTAGGGTACACGTTAGGGTTAGGTTAGTTATTAAACCTATCCCACTCTCTCGATACCCCTTAGCACATAAAGGAATATTATTTGGGGGTCCAGCCATGGAGAAGACTTTAGACACTAAGATAATATAAGGAACACACACATTATAAAGAAATCACATTAGGATTCTCTTTTTAAGCTGTTCCTTAAAACACTAGTACTTAGGAAATCTATTGGAGGCAGAAGCAGTCAAGGGTAGCCTAGGGTTAGGGTTAGGCTTAGGTTTAGGCTTAGGGTACGGCTTAGGGTACGTTTTCGGGGAGGGCTTCGGGTACGGCGTAGGGTATGGGTTAGGGTTAGGGTTAGGGTTAGTGTTAGGGTTAGGGCTCGGTTTAAGTTACGGGTTAGGATTAGGGTACGTGTTAGGGTTAGGGTAGGGGTTAGGGTTAGGGTACGCGTTACGGTTAGGGTAGTGATTAAACCTATCCCACTCTCTAGATACCCCTTAGCACGTAAAGGAATATTATTTGGGGGTCCACCAATGGAGAAGAGTTTAGACACTAAGATAATATAAGGAACACACACATTATAAAGAAATCACATTAGTATTCTCTTTTTAAGCTGTTCCTTAAAACACTAGTGCTTAGGAAATCTATTGGAGGCAGAAGCAGTCAAGGGTAGCCTAGGGTTAGGGTTAGGCTTAGGGTTAGGCTTAGGGTACGGTTTAGGGTAGGGGTTCGGGGAGGGCTTCGGGTACGGCGTAGGGTATGGGTTAGGGTTAGGGTTAGGGTTACTGTTAGGGTTAGGGCTCGGTTTAGGGTACGGGTTAAGATTAGGGTACGTGTTAGGGTTAGGGTAGGGGTTAGGGATAGGGTACGCGTTAGGGTTAGGGTAGTTATTAAACCTGTCCCACTCTCTCGATAACCCTTAGCACGTAAAGGAATATTATTTAGGGGGTCCAGGCATGGAGAAGAGTTTCAAAACTAGGATTAGATAAGGAACACACCCATTATAAAGAAATCACTTTAGGATTCTCTTTTTAAGCTGTTCCTTAAAACACTAGTGCTTAGGAAATCTATTGGAGGCAGAAGCAGTCAAGGGTAGCCTAGGGTTAGGGTTAGGCTTAGGGTTAGCTTTAGGGTAAGGCTTAGGGTACGGGTTCGGGGAGGGCTTCGGGTACGGCGTAGGGTATGGGTTAGGGTTAGGGTTAGGGTTAGTGTTAGGGTTAGGGCTCGGTTTAGGGTACGGGTTAGGATTAGGGTACGTGTTAGGGTTAGGGTAGGGCTTAGCGTTAGGGTATGCGTTAGGGTTAGGGTAGTTATTAAACCTATCCCACTCACTAGTTACCCCTTAGCACGTAAAGGAATATTATTTGGGGGTCCAGCCATGGAGAAGAGTTTAGACACTAGGATAAGATAAGGAACACACCCATTATAAAGAAATCACATTAGGATTCTCTTTTTAAGCTGTTCCTTAAAACACTAGTGCTTAGGAAATCTATTGGAGGCAGAAGCAGTCAAGGGTAGCCTAGGGTTAGGGTTAGGCTTAGGGTTAGGCTTAGGGTACGGCATAGGGTACGGGTTCGGGGAGGGCTTCGGGTACGGCGTAGGGTATGGGTTAGGGTTAGGGTTAGCGTTAGTGTTAGGGTTAGGGCTCGGTTTAGGGTACGGGTTAGGATTAGGGTACGTGTTAGGGTTAGGGTAGGGGTTAGGGTTAGGGTAAGCGTTAGGCTTAGGGTAGTTATTAAACCTATCCCACTCTCTAGATACCCCTTAGCACGTAAAGGAATATTATTTGGGGGTCCAGCCATGGAGAAGACTTTAGACACTAAGATAATATAAGGAACACACACATTATAAAGAAATCACATTAGGATTCTCTTTTTAAGCTGTTCCTTAAAACACTAGTGCTTAGGAAATCTATTGGAGGCAGAAGCAGTCAAGGGTAGCCTAGGGTTAGGGTTAGGCTTAGGGTTAGGCTTAGGGTACGGCTTAGGGTACGTGTTCGGGGAGGGCTTGGGGTACGGCGTAGGGTATGGTTTAGGGTTAGGGTTACGGTTAGTGTTAGGCTTAGGGCTCGGTTTAGGGTACGCTTTAGGATTATGGTACGTGTTAGGGTTAGGGTAGGGTTTAGGGTTAGGGTACGCGTTAGGGTTAGGGTAGTTATTAAACCTATCCCACTCTCTAGATACCCCTTAGCACGTAAAGGAATATTATTTGGGGGTCCAGCCATGGAGAAGAGTTTAGACACTAAGATAATATAAGGAACACACACATTATAAAGAAATCACATTAGGATTCTCTTTTTAAGCTGTTCCTTAAAACACTAGTGCTTAGGAAATCTATTGGAGGCAGAAGCAGTCAAGGGTAGCCTAGGGTTAGGGTTAGGCTTAGGGTTAGGTTTAGGGTAAGGCTTAGGGTACGGGTTCGGGGAGGGCTTCGGGTACGGCGTAGGGTATGGGTTAGGGTTAGGGTTAGGGTTAGTGTTAGGGTTAGGGCTCGGTTTAGGGTACGGGTTAGGATTAGGGTACGTGTTAGGGTTAGGGTAGGGCTTAGCGTTAGGGTATGCGTTAGGGTTAGGGTAGTTATTAAACCTATTCCACTCACTAGTTACCCCTTAGCACGTAAAGGAATATTATTTGGGGGTCCAGCCATGGAGAAGAGTTTAGACACTAAGATAATATAAGGAACACACACATTATAAAGAAATCACATTAGGATTCTCTTTTTAAGCTGTTCCTTAAAACACTAGTGCTTAGGAAATCTAATGGAGGCAGAAGCAGTCAAGAGTAGCCTAGGGTTACGGTTAGGCTTAGGGTTAGGCTTAGGGTACGGCTTAGGGTACGTGTTCGGGGAGGGCTTGGGGTACGGCGTAGGGTGTGGGTTAGGGTTAGGGTTACAGTTAGTGTTAGGGTTAGGGCTCGGCTTAGGGTACGCTTTAGGATTAGGGTACGTGTTAGGGTTAGGGTAGGGTTTAGGGTTAGGGTACGCGTTAGGGTTAGGGTAGTTATTAAACCTATCCCACTCTCTCGATACCCCTTAGCACGTAAAGGAATATTATTTGGGGGTCCAGCCATGGAGAAGAGTTTAGACACTAAGATAATATAAGGAACACACACATTATAAAGAAATCACATTAGGATTCTCTTTTTAAGCTGTTCCTTAAAACACTAGTGCTTAGGAAATCTATTGGAGGCAGAAGCAGTCAAGGGTAGCCTAGGGTTAGGGTTAGGCTTAGGGTTAGGCTTATGGTACGGGTTCGGGGAGGGCTTCGGGTACGGCGTAGGGTATGGGTTAGGGTTAGGGTTATGGTTAGTGTTAGGGTTAGGGCTCGGTTTAGGGTACGGTTTAGGATTAGGGTACGTGTTAGGGTTAGGGTAGGGGTTAGGGTTAGGGTACGCGTTAGGCTTAGGGTAGTTATTAAACCTATCCCACTCTCTAGATACCCCTTAGCACGTAAAGGAATATTATTTGGGGGTCCAGGCATGGAGAAGAGTTTAGACACTAGGATAAGATAAGGAACACACCCATTATAAAGAAATCACATTAGGATTCTCGTTTTAAGCTGTTCCTTAAAACACTAGTGCTTAGGAAATCTATTGGATGCAGAAGCAGTCAAGGGTAGCCTAGGGTTGGGGTTAGGCTTAGGGTTAGGCTTAGGGTACGGCTTAGGGTACGTGTTCGGGGAGGGCTTCGGGTACGGCGTAGGGTATGGGTTAGGGTTAGGGTTAGGGTTAGTGTTAGGGTTAGGGCTCGGTTTAGGGTACGGGTTAGGATTAGGGTACGTGTTAGGGTTAGGGTAGGGGTTAGGTTTAGGGTACACGTTAGGGTTAGGATAGTTATTAAACCTATCCCACTCTCTCGATACCCCTTAGCACATAAAGGAATATTATTTGGGGGTCCAGCCATGGAGAAGACTTTAGACACTAAGATAATATAAGGAACACACACATTATAAAGAAATCACATTAGGATT
Organism: Balaenoptera physalus; assembly: GCF_965194825.1. Lineage (NCBI taxonomy): Eukaryota > Metazoa > Chordata > Mammalia > Artiodactyla > Balaenopteridae > Balaenoptera > Balaenoptera physalus. The sequence continues at coordinate 18,034 of NW_028125508.1, read as the reverse complement.
CTCTTTTTAAGCTGTTCCTTAAAACACTAGTACTTAGGAAATCTATTGGAGGCAGAAGCAGTCAAGGGTAGCCTAGGGTTAGGGTTAGGCTTAGGTTTAGGCTTAGGGTACGGCTTAGGGTACGTTTTCGGGGAGGGCTTCGGGTACGGCGTAGGGTATGGGTTAGGGTTAGGGTTAGGGTTAGTGTTAGGGTTAGGGCTCGGTTTAAGTTACGGGTTAGGATTAGGGTACGTGTTAGGGTTAGGGTAGGGGTTAGGGTAAGGGTACGCGTTACGGTTAGGGTAGTGATTAAACCTATCCCACTCTCTAGATACCCCTTAGCACGTAAAGGAATATTATTTGGGGGTCCACCAATGGAGAAGAGTTTAGACACTAAGATAATATAAGGAACACACACATTATAAAGAAATCACATTAGTATTCTCTTTTTAAGCTGTTCCTTAAAACACTACTGCTTAGGAAATCTATTGGAGGCAGAAGCAGTCAAGGGTAGCCTAGGGTTAGGGTTAGGCTTAGGGTTAGGCTTAGGGTACGGTTTAGGGTAGGGGTTCGGGGAGGGCTTCGGGTATGGCGTAGGGTATGGGTTAGGGTTAGGGTTAGGGTTACTGTTAGGGTTAGGGCTCGGTTTAGGGTACGGGTTAAGATTAGGGTACGTGTTAGGGTTAGGGTAGGGGTTAGGGATAGGGTACGCGTTAGGGTTAGGGGAGTTATTAAACCTGTCCCACTCTCTCGATAACCCTTAGCACGTAAAGGAATATTATTTAGGGGGTCCAGGCATGGAGAAGAGTTTCAAAACTAGGATTAGATAAGGAACACACCCATTATAAAGAAATCACTTTAGGATTCTCTTTTTAAGCTGTTCCTTAAAACACTAGTGCTTAGGAAATCTATTGGAGGCAGAAGCAGTCAAGGGTAGCCTAGGGTTAGGGTTAGGCTTAGGGTTAGGTTTAGGGTAAGGCTTAGGGTACGGGTTCGGGGAGGGCTTCGGGTACGGCGTAGGGTATGGGTTAGGGTTAGGGTTAGGGTTAGTGTTAGGGTTAGGGCTCGGTTTAGGGTACGGGTTAGGATTAGGGTACGTGTTAGGGTTAGGGTAGGGCTTAGCGTTAGGGTATGCGTTAGGGTTAGGGTAGTTATTAAACCTATCCCACTCACTAGTTACCCCTTAGCACGTAAAGGAATATTATTTGGGGGTCCAGCCATGGAGAAGAGTTTAGACACTAGGATAAGATAAGGAACACACACATTATAAAGAAATCACATTAGGATTCTCTTTTTAAGCTGTTCCTTAAAACACTAGTGCTTAGGAAATCTATTGGAGGCAGAAGCAGTCAAGGGTAGCCTAGGGTTAGGGTTAGGCTTAGGGTTAGGCTTAGGGTACGGCTTAGGGTACGTGTTCGGGGAGGGCTTGGGGTACGGCGTAGGGTATGGTTTAGGGTTAGGGTTACGGTTAGTGTTAGGGTTAGGGCTCGGTTTAGGGTACGCTTTAGGATTATGGTACGTGTTAGGGTTAGGGTAGGGTTTAGGGTTAGGGTACGCGTTAGGGTTAGGGTAGTTATTAAACCTATCCCACTCTCTAGATACCCCTTAGCACGTAAAGGAATATTATTTGGGGGTCCAGCCATGGAGAAGAGTTTAGACACTAAGATAATATAAGGAACACACACATTATAAAGAAATCACATTAGGATTCTCTTTTTAAGCTGTTCCTTAAAACACTAGTGCTTAGGAAATCTATTGGAGGCAGAAGCAGTCAAGGGTAGCCTAGGGTTAGGGTTAGGCTTAGGGTTAGCTTTAGGGTAAGGCTTAGGGTACGGGTTCGGGGAGGGCTTCGGGTACGGCGTAGGGTATGGGTTAGGGTTAGGGTTAGGGTTAGTGTTAGGGTTAGGGCTCGGTTTAGGGTACGGGTTAGGATTAGGGTACGTGTTAGGGTTAGGGTAGGGGTTAGGGTTAGGGTACGCGTTAGTGTTAGGGTAGGGGTTAGGGTTAGGGTACGTGTTAGGGTTAGGTTAGTTACTAAACCTATCATACTCTCTAGATAAACATTAGCACGTAAAGGAATACTATTTGGGGGTCCAGCCATGGAGAAGAGTTTAGACACTAGGATAAGATAAGGAACACACCCATTATAAAGAAATCACATTAGGATTCTGTTTTTAAGCTGTTCCTTAAAACACTAGTGCTTAGGAAATCTATTGGAGGCAGAAGCAGTCAAGGGTAGCCTAGGGTTAGGGTTAGGCTTAGGGTTAGGCTTAGGGTACGGCTTAGGGTACGGGTTCGGGGAGGGCTTCGGGTACGGCGTAGGGTATGGGTTAGGGTTAGGGTTAGCGTTAGTGTTAGGATTAGGGCTCGGTTTAGGGTACGGGTTAGGATTAGGGTACGTGTTAGGGTTAGGGTAGGGGTTAGGGTTAGGGTACGCGTTAGGCTTAGGGTAGTTATTCAACCTATCCCACTCTCTAGATACCCCTTAGCACGTAAAGGAATATTATTTGGGGGTCCAGCCATGGAGAAGACTTTAGACACTAAGATAATATAAGGAACACACACATTATAAAGAAATCACATTAGGATTCTCTTTTTAAGCTGTTCCTTAAAACACTAGTGCTTAGGAAATCTATTGGAGGCAGAAGCAGTCAAGGGTAGCCTAGGGTTAGGGTTAGGCTTAGGGTTAGGCTTAGGGTACGGGTTCGGGGAGGGCTTCGGGTACGGCGTAGGGTATGGGTTAGGGTTAGGGTTAGGGTTAGTGTTAGGGTTAGGGCTCGGTTTAGGGTACGGGTTAGGATTAGGGTACGTGTTAGGGTTAGGGTAGGGGTTAGGGTTAGGGTACGCGTTAGGGTTAGGGTAGTTATTAAACCTGTCCCACTCTCTCGATAACCCTTAGCACGTAAAGGAATATTATTTAGGGGGTCCAGGCATGGAGAAGAGTTTCAAAACTAGGATTAGATAAGGAACACACCCATTATAAAGAAATCACTTTAGGATTCTCTTTTTAAGCTGTTCCTTAAAACACTAGTGCTTAGGAAATCTATTGGAGGCAGAAGCAGTCAAGGGTAGCCTAGGGTTAGGGTTAGGCTTAGGGTTAGGTTTAGGGTAAGGCTTAGGGTACGGGTTCGGGGAGGGCTTCGGGTACGGCGTAGGGTATGGGTTAGGGTTAGGGTTAGGGTTAGTGTTAGGGTTAGGGCTCGGTTTAGGGTACGGGTTAGGATTAGGGTACGTGTTAGGGTTAGGGTAGGGCTTAGCGTTAGGGTATGCATTAGGGTTAGGGTAGTTATTAAACCTATTCCACTCACTAGTTACCCCTTAGCACGTAAAGGAATATTATTTGGGGGTCCAGCCATGGAGAAGAGTTTAGACACTAAGATAATATAAGGAACACACACATTATAAAGAAATCACATTAGGATTCTCTTTTTAAGCTGTTCCTTAAAACACTAGTGCTTAGGAAATCTATTGGAGGCAGAAGCAGTCAAGAGTAGCCTAGGGTTACGGTTAGGCTTAGGGTTAGGCTTAGGGTACGGCTTAGGGTACGTGTTCGGGGAGGGCTTGGGGTACGGCGTAGGGTATGGGTTAGGGTTAGGGTTACAGTTAGTGTTAGGGTTAGGGCTCGGCTTAGGGTACGCTTTAGGATTAGGGTACGTGTTAGGGTTAGGGTAGGGTTTAGGGTTAGGTTACGCGTTAGGGTTAGGGTAGTTATTAAACCTATCCCACTCTGTAGATACCCCTTAGCACGTAAAGGAATATTATTTGGGGGTCCAGCCATGGAGAAGAGTTTAGACACTAAGATAATATAAGGAACACACACATTATAAAGAAATCACATTAGGATTCTCTTTTTAAGCTGTTCCTTAAAACACTAGTGCTTAGGAAATCTATTGGAGGCAGAAGCAGTCAAGGGTAGCCTAGGGTTAGGGTTAGGCTTAGGGTTAGGCTTATGGTACGGGTTCGGGGAGGGCTTCGGGTACGGCGTAGGGTATGGGTTAGGGTTAGGGTTATGGTTAGTGTTAGGGTTAGGGCTCGGTTTAGGGTACGGTTTAGGATTAGGGTACGTGTTAGGGTTAGGGTAGGGGTTAGGGTTAGGGTACGCGTTAGGCTTAGGGTAGTTATTAAACCTATCCCACTCTCTAGATACCCCTTAGCACGTAAAGGAATATTATTTGGGGGTCCAGGCATGGAGAAGAGTTTAGACACTAGGATAAGATAAGGAACACACCCATTATAAAGAAATCACATTAGGATTCTCGTTTTAAGCTGTTCCTTAAAACACTAGTGCTTAGGAAATCTATTGGATGCAGAAGCAGTCAAGGGTAGCCTAGGGTTGGGGTTAGGCTTAGGGTTAGGCTTAGGGTACGGCTTAGGGTACGTGTTCGGGGAGGGCTTCGGGTACGGCGTAGGGTATGGGTTAGGGTTAGGGTTAGGGTTAGTGTTAGGGTTAGGGCTCGGTTTAGGGTACGGGTTAGGATTAGGGTACGTGTTAGGGTTAGGGTAGGGGTTAGGTTTAGGGTACACGTTAGGGTTAGGTTAGTTATTAAACCTATCCCACTCTCTCGATACCCCTTAGCACATAAAGGAATATTATTTGGGGGTCCAGCCATGGAGAAGACTTTAGACACTAAGATAATATAAGGAACACACACATTATAAAGAAATCACATTAGGATTCTCTTTTTAAGCTGTTCCTTAAAACACTAGTACTTAGGAAATCTATTGGAGGCAGAAGCAGTCAAGGGTAGCCTAGGGTTAGGGTTAGGCTTAGGTTTAGGCTTAGGGTACGGCTTAGGGTACGTTTTCGGGGAGGGCTTCGGGTACGGCGTAGGGTATGGGTTAGGGTTAGGGTTAGGGTTAGTGTTAGGGTTAGGGCTCGGTTTAACTTACGGGTTAGGATTAGGGTACGTGTTAGGCTTAGGGTAGGGGTTAGGGTTAGGGTACGCGTTACGGTTAGGGTAGTGATTAAACCTATCCCACTCTCTAGATACCCCTTAGCACGTAAAGGAATATTATTTGGGGGTCCACCAATGGAGAAGAGTTTAGACACTAAGATAATATAAGGAACACACACATTATAAAGAAATCACATTAGTATTCTCTTTTTAAGCTGTTCCTTAAAACACTAGTGCTTAGGAAATCTATTGGAGGCAGAAGCAGTCAAGGGTAGCCTAGGGTTAGGGTTAGGCTTAGGGTTAGGCTTAGGGTACGGTTTAGGGTAGGGGTTCGGGGAGGGCTTCGGGTACGGCGTAGGGTATGGGTTAGGGTTAGGGTTAGGGTTACTGTTAGGGTTAGGGCTCGGTTTAGGGTACGGGTTAAGATTAGGGTACGTGTTAGGGTTAGGGTAGGGGTTAGGGATAGGGTACGCGTTAGGGTTAGGGTAGTTATTAAACCTGTCCCACTCTCTCGATAACCCTTAGCACGTAAAGGAATATTATTTAGGGGGTCCAGGCATGGAGAAGAGTTTCAAAACTAGGATTAGATAAGGAACACACCCATTATAAAGAAATCACTTTAGGATTCTCTTTTTAAGCTGTTCCTTAAAACACTAGTGCTTAGGAAATCTATTGGAGGCAGAAGCAGTCAAGGGTAGCCTAGGGTTAGGGTTAGGCTTAGGGTTAGCTTTAGGGTAAGGCTTAGGGTACGGGTTCGGGGAGGGCTTCGTGTACGGCGTAGGGTATGGGTTAGGGTTAGGGTTAGGGTTAGTGTTAGGGTTAGGGCTCGGTTTAGGGTACGGGTTAGGATTAGGGTACGTGTTAGGGTTAGGGTAGGGCTTAGCGTTAGGGTATGCGTTAGGGTTAGGGTAGTTATTAAACCTATCCCACTCACTAGTTACCCCTTAGCACGTAAAGGAATATTATTTGGGGGTCCAGCCATGGAGAAGAGTTTAGACACTAGGATAAGATAAGGAACACACCCATTATAAAGAAATCACATTAGGATTCTCTTTTTAAGCTGTTCCTTAAAACACTAGTGCTTAGGAAATCTATTGGAGGCAGAAGCAGTCAAGGGTAGCCTAGGGTTAGGGTTAGGCTTAGGGTTAGGCTTAGGGTACGGCATAGGGTACGGGTTCGGGGAGGGCTTCGGGTACGGCGTAGGGTATGGGTTAGGGTTAGGGTTAGCGTTAGTGTTAGGGTTAGGGCTCGGTTTAGGGTACGGGTTAGGATTAGGGTACGTGTTAGGGTTAGGGTAGGGGTTAGGGTTAGGGTAAGCGTTAGGCTTAGGGTAGTTATTAAACCTATCCCACTCTCTAGATACCCCTTAGCACGTAAAGGAATATTATTTGGGGGTCCAGCCATGGAGAAGACTTTAGACACTAAGATAATATAAGGAACACACACATTATAAAGAAATCACATTAGGATTCTCTTTTTAAGCTGTTCCTTAAAACACTAGTGCTTAGGAAATCTATTGGAGGCAGAAGCAGTCAAGGGTAGCCTAGGGTTAGGGTTAGGCTTAGGGTTAGGCTTAGGGTACGGCTTAGGGTACGTGTTCGGGGAGGGCTTGGGGTACGGCGTAGGGTATGGTTTAGGGTTAGGGTTACGGTTAGTGTTAGGCTTAGGGCTCGGTTTAGGGTACGCTTTAGGATTATGGTACGTGTTAGGGTTAGGGTAGGGTTTAGGGTTAGGGTACGCGTTAGGGTTAGGGTAGTTATTAAACCTATCCCACTCTCTAGATACCCCTTAGCACGTAAAGGAATATTATTTGGGGGTCCAGCCATGGAGAAGAGTTTAGACACTAAGATAATATAAGGAACACACACATTATAAAGAAATCACATTAGGATTCTCTTTTTAAGCTGTTCCTTAAAACACTAGTGCTTAGGAAATCTATTGGAGGCAGAAGCAGTCAAGGGTAGCCTAGGGTTAGGGTTAGGCTTAGGGTTAGGTTTAGGGTAAGGCTTAGGGTACGGGTTCGGGGAGGGCTTCGGGTACGGCGTAGGGTATGGGTTAGGGTTAGGGTTAGGGTTAGTGTTAGGGTTAGGGCTCGGTTTAGGGTACGGGTTAGGATTAGGGTACGTGTTAGGGTTAGGGTAGGGCTTAGCGTTAGGGTATGCGTTAGGGTTAGGGTAGTTATTAAACCTATTCCACTCACTAGTTACCCCTTAGCACGTAAAGGAATATTATTTGGGGGTCCAGCCATGGAGAAGAGTTTAGACACTAAGATAATATAAGGAACACACACATTATAAAGAAATCACATTAGGATTCTCTTTTTAAGCTGTTCCTTAAAACACTAGTGCTTAGGAAATCTAATGGAGGCAGAAGCAGTCAAGAGTAGCCTAGGGTTACGGTTAGGCTTAGGGTTAGGCTTAGGGTACGGCTTAGGGTACGTGTTCGGGGAGGGCTTGGGGTACGGCGTAGGGTGTGGGTTAGGGTTAGGGTTACAGTTAGTGTTAGGGTTAGGGCTCGGCTTAGGGTACGCTTTAGGATTAGGGTACGTGTTAGGGTTAGGGTAGGGTTTAGGGTTAGGGTACGCGTTAGGGTTAGGGTAGTTATTAAACCTATCCCACTCTCTCGATACCCCTTAGCACGTAAAGGAATATTATTTGGGGGTCCAGCCATGGAGAAGAGTTTAGACACTAAGATAATATAAGGAACACACACATTATAAAGAAATCACATTAGGATTCTCTTTTTAAGCTGTTCCTTAAAACACTAGTGCTTAGGAAATCTATTGGAGGCAGAAGCAGTCAAGGGTAGCCTAGGGTTAGGGTTAGGCTTAGGGTTAGGCTTATGGTACGGGTTCGGGGAGGGCTTCGGGTACGGCGTAGGGTATGGGTTAGGGTTAGGGTTATGGTTAGTGTTAGGGTTAGGGCTCGGTTTAGGGTACGGTTTAGGATTAGGGTACGTGTTAGGGTTAGGGTAGGGGTTAGGGTTAGGGTACGCGTTAGGCTTAGGGTAGTTATTAAACCTATCCCACTCTCTAGATACCCCTTAGCACGTAAAGGAATATTATTTGGGGGTCCAGGCATGGAGAAGAGTTTAGACACTAGGATAAGATAAGGAACACACCCATTATAAAGAAATCACATTAGGATTCTCGTTTTAAGCTGTTCCTTAAAACACTAGTGCTTAGGAAATCTATTGGATGCAGAAGCAGTCAAGGGTAGCCTAGGGTTGGGGTTAGGCTTAGGGTTAGGCTTAGGGTACGGCTTAGGGTACGTGTTCGGGGAGGGCTTCGGGTACGGCGTAGGGTATGGGTTAGGGTTAGGGTTAGGGTTAGTGTTAGGGTTAGGGCTCGGTTTAGGGTACGGGTTAGGATTAGGGTACGTGTTAGGGTTAGGGTAGGGGTTAGGTTTAGGGTACACGTTAGGGTTAGGATAGTTATTAAACCTATCCCACTCTCTCGATACCCCTTAGCACATAAAGGAATATTATTTGGGGGTCCAGCCATGGAGAAGACTTTAGACACTAAGATAATATAAGGAACACACACATTATAAAGAAATCACATTAGGATTCTCTTTTTAAGCTGTTCCTTAAAACACTAGTACTTAGGAAATCTATTGGAGGCAGAAGCAGTCAAGGGTAGCCTAGGGTTAGGGTTAGGCTTAGGTTTAGGCTTAGGGTACGGCTTAGGGTACGTTTTCGGGGAGGGCTTCGGGTACGGCGTAGGGTATGGGTTAGGGTTAGGGTTAGGGTTAGTGTTAGGGTTAGGGCTCGGTTTAAGTTACGGGTTAGGATTAGGGTACGTGTTAGGGTTAGGGTAGGGGTTAGGGTAAGGGTACGCGTTACGGTTAGGGTAGTGATTAAACCTATCCCACTCTCTAGATACCCCTTAGCACGTAAAGGAATATTATTTGGGGGTCCACCAATGGAGAAGAGTTTAGACACTAAGATAATATAAGGAACACACACATTATAAAGAAATCACATTAGTATTCTCTTTTTAAGCTGTTCCTTAAAACACTACTGCTTAGGAAATCTATTGGAGGCAGAAGCAGTCAAGGGTAGCCTAGGGTTAGGGTTAGGCTTAGGGTTAGGCTTAGGGTACGGTTTAGGGTAGGGGTTCGGGGAGGGCTTCGGGTATGGCGTAGGGTATGGGTTAGGGTTAGGGTTAGGGTTACTGTTAGGGTTAGGGCTCGGTTTAGGGTACGGGTTAAGATTAGGGTACGTGTTAGGGTTAGGGTAGGGGTTAGGGATAGGGTACGCGTTAGGGTTAGGGGAGTTATTAAACCTGTCCCACTCTCTCGATAACCCTTAGCACGTAAAGGAATATTATTTAGGGGGTCCAGGCATGGAGAAGAGTTTCAAAACTAGGATTAGATAAGGAACACACCCATTATAAAGAAATCACTTTAGGATTCTCTTTTTAAGCTGTTCCTTAAAACACTAGTGCTTAGGAAATCTATTGGAGGCAGAAGCAGTCAAGGGTAGCCTAGGGTTAGGGTTAGGCTTAGGGTTAGGTTTAGGGTAAGGCTTAGGGTACGGGTTCGGGGAGGGCTTCGGGTACGGCGTAGGGTATGGGTTAGGGTTAGGGTTAGGGTTAGTGTTAGGGTTAGGGCTCGGTTTAGGGTACGGGTTAGGATTAGGGTACGTGTTAGGGTTAGGGTAGGGCTTAGCGTTAGGGTATGCGTTAGGGTTAGGGTAGTTATTAAACCTATCCCACTCACTAGTTACCCCTTAGCACGTAAAGGAATATTATTTGGGGGTCCAGCCATGGAGAAGAGTTTAGACACTAGGATAAGATAAGGAACACACACATTATAAAGAAATCACATTAGGATTCTCTTTTTAAGCTGTTCCTTAAAACACTAGTGCTTAGGAAATCTATTGGAGGCAGAAGCAGTCAAGGGTAGCCTAGGGTTAGGGTTAGGCTTAGGGTTAGGCTTAGGGTACGGCTTAGGGTACGTGTTCGGGGAGGGCTTGGGGTACGGCGTAGGGTATGGTTTAGGGTTAGGGTTACGGTTAGTGTTAGGGTTAGGGCTCGGTTTAGGGTACGCTTTAGGATTATGGTACGTGTTAGGGTTAGGGTAGGGTTTAGGGTTAGGGTACGCGTTAGGGTTAGGGTAGTTATTAAACCTATCCCACTCTCTAGATACCCCTTAGCACGTAAAGGAATATTATTTGGGGGTCCAGCCATGGAGAAGAGTTTAGACACTAAGATAATATAAGGAACACACACATTATAAAGAAATCACATTAGGATTCTCTTTTTAAGCTGTTCCTTAAAACACTAGTGCTTAGGAAATCTATTGGAGGCAGAAGCAGTCAAGGGTAGCCTAGGGTTAGGGTTAGGCTTAGGGTTAGCTTTAGGGTAAGGCTTAGGGTACGGGTTCGGGGAGGGCTTCGGGTACGGCGTAGGGTATGGGTTAGGGTTAGGGTTAGGGTTAGTGTTAGGGTTAGGGCTCGGTTTAGGGTACGGGTTAGGATTAGGGTACGTGTTAGGGTTAGGGTAGGGGTTAGGGTTAGGGTACGCGTTAGTGTTAGGGTAGGGGTTAGGGTTAGGGTACGTGTTAGGGTTAGGTTAGTTACTAAACCTATCATACTCTCTAGATAAACATTAGCACGTAAAGGAATATTATTTGGGGGTCCAGCCATGGAGAAGAGTTTAGACACTAGGATAAGATAAGGAACACACCCATTATAAAGAAATCACATTAGGATTCTGTTTTTAAGCTGTTCCTTAAAACACTAGTGCTTAGGAAATCTATTGGAGGCAGAAGCAGTCAAGGGTAGCCTAGGGTTAGGGTTAGGCTTAGGGTTAGGTTTAGGGTAAGGCTTAGGGTACGGGTTCGGGGAGGGCTTCGGGTACGGCGTAGGGTATGGGTTAGGGTTAGGGTTAGGGTTAGTGTTAGGGTTAGGGCTCGGTTTAGGGTACGGGTTAGGATTAGGGTACGTGTTAGGGTTAGGGTAGGGCTTAGCGTTAGGGTATGCGTTAGGGTTAGGGTAGTTATTAAACCTATTCCACTCACTAGTTACCCCTTAGCACGTAAAGGAATATTATTTGGGGGTCCAGCCATGGAGAAGAGTTTAGACACTAAGATAATATAAGGAACACACACATTATAAAGAAATCACATTAGGATTCTCTTTTTAAGCTGTTCCTTAAAACACTAGTGCTTAGGAAATCTAATGGAGGCAGAAGCAGTCAAGAGTAGCCTAGGGTTACGGTTAGGCTTAGGGTTAGGCTTAGGGTACGGCTTAGGGTACGTGTTCGGGGAGGGCTTGGGGTACGGCGTAGGGTGTGGGTTAGGGTTAGGGTTACAGTTAGTGTTAGGGTTAGGGCTCGGCTTAGGGTACGCTTTAGGATTAGGGTACGTGTTAGGGTTAGGGTAGGGTTTAGGGTTAGGGTACGCGTTAGGGTTAGGGTAGTTATTAAACCTATCCCACTCTCTCGATACCCCTTAGCACGTAAAGGAATATTATTTGGGGGTCCAGCCATGGAGAAGAGTTTAGACACTAAGATAATATAAGGAACACACACATTATAAAGAAATCACATTAGGATTCTCTTTTTAAGCTGTTCCTTAAAACACTAGTGCTTAGGAAATCTATTGGAGGCAGAAGCAGTCAAGGGTAGCCTAGGGTTAGGGTTAGGCTTAGGGTTAGGCTTATGGTACGGGTTCGGGGAGGGCTTCGGGTACGGCGTAGGGTATGGGTTAGGGTTAGGGTTATGGTTAGTGTTAGGGTTAGGGCTCGGTTTAGGGTACGGTTTAGGATTAGGGTACGTGTTAGGGTTAGGGTAGGGGTTAGGGTTAGGGTACGCGTTAGGCTTAGGGTAGTTATTAAACCTATCCCACTCTCTAGATACCCCTTAGCACGTAAAGGAATATTATTTGGGGGTCCAGGCATGGAGAAGAGTTTAGACACTAGGATAAGATAAGGAACACACCCATTATAAAGAAATCACATTAGGATTCTCGTTTTAAGCTGTTCCTTAAAACACTAGTGCTTAGGAAATCTATTGGATGCAGAAGCAGTCAAGGGTAGCCTAGGGTTGGGGTTAGGCTTAGGGTTAGGCTTAGGGTACGGCTTAGGGTACGTGTTCGGGGAGGGCTTCGGGTACGGCGTAGGGTATGGGTTAGGGTTAGGGTTAGGGTTAGTGTTAGGGTTAGGGCTCGGTTTAGGGTACGGGTTAGGATTAGGGTACGTGTTAGGGTTAGGGTAGGGGTTAGGTTTAGGGTACACGTTAGGGTTAGGATAGTTATTAAACCTATCCCACTCTCTCGATACCCCTTAGCACATAAAGGAATATTATTTGGGGGTCCAGCCATGGAGAAGACTTTAGACACTAAGATAATATAAGGAACACACACATTATAAAGAAATCACATTAGGATTCTCTTTTTAAGCTGTTCCTTAAAACACTAGTACTTAGGAAATCTATTGGAGGCAGAAGCAGTCAAGGGTAGCCTAGGGTTAGGGTTAGGCTTAGGTTTAGGCTTAGGGTACGGCTTAGGGTACGTTTTCGGGGAGGGCTTCGGGTACGGCGTAGGGTATGGGTTAGGGTTAGGGTTAGGGTTAGTGTTAGGGTTAGGGCTCGGTTTAAGTTACGGGTTAGGATTAGGGTACGTGTTAGGGTTAGGGTAGGGGTTAGGGTAAGGGTACGCGTTACGGTTAGGGTAGTGATTAAACCTATCCCACTCTCTAGATACCCCTTAGCACGTAAAGGAATATTATTTGGGGGTCCACCAATGGAGAAGAGTTTAGACACTAAGATAATATAAGGAACACACACATTATAAAGAAATCACATTAGTATTCTCTTTTTAAGCTGTTCCTTAAAACACTACTGCTTAGGAAATCTATTGGAGGCAGAAGCAGTCAAGGATAGTCTAGGGTTAGGGTTAGGCTTAGGGTTAGGCTTAGGGTACGGTTTAGGGTAGGGGTTCGGGGAGGGCTTCGGGTATGGCGTAGGGTATGGGTTAGGGTTAGGGTTAGGGTTACTGTTAGGGTTAGGGCTCGGTTTAGGGTACGGGTTAAGATTAGGGTACGTGTTAGGGTTAGGGTAGGGGTTAGGGATAGGGTACGCGTTAGGGTTAGGGGAGTTATTAAACCTGTCCCACTCTCTCGATAACCCTTAGCACGTAAAGGAATATTATTTAGGGGGTCCAGGCATGGAGAAGAGTTTCAAAACTAGGATTAGATAAGGAACACACCCATTATAAAGAAATCACTTTAGGATTCTCTTTTTAAGCTGTTCCTTAAAACACTAGTGCTTAGGAAATCTATTGGAGGCAGAAGCAGTCAAGGGTAGCCTAGGGTTAGGGTTAGGCTTAGGGTTAGGTTTAGGGTAAGGCTTAGGGTACGGGTTCGGGGAGGGCTTCGGGTACGGCGTAGGGTATGGGTTAGGGTTAGGGTTAGGGTTAGTGTTAGGGTTAGGGCTCGGTTTAGGGTACGGGTTAGGATTAGGGTACGTGTTAGGGTTAGGGTAGGGCTTAGCGTTAGGGTATGCGTTAGGGTTAGGGTAGTTATTAAACCTATCCCACTCACTAGTTACCCCTTAGCACGTAAAGGAATATTATTTGGGGGTCCAGCCATGGAGAAGAGTTTAGACACTAGGATAAGATAAGGAACACACACATTATAAAGAAATCACATTAGGATTCTCTTTTTAAGCTGTTCCTTAAAACACTAGTGCTTAGGAAATCTATTGGAGGCAGAAGCAGTCAAGGGTAGCCTAGGGTTAGGGTTAGGCTTAGGGTTAGGCTTAGGGTACGGCTTAGGGTACGTGTTCGGGGAGGGCTTGGGGTACGGCGTAGGGTATGGTTTAGGGTTAGGGTTACGGTTAGTGTTAGGGTTAGGGCTCGGTTTAGGGTACGCTTTAGGATTATGGTACGTGTTAGGGTTAGGGTAGGGTTTAGGGTTAGGGTACGCGTTAGGGTTAGGGTAGTTATTAAACCTATCCCACTCTCTAGATACCCCTTAGCACGTAAAGGAATATTATTTGGGGGTCCAGCCATGGAGAAGAGTTTAGACACTAAGATAATATAAGGAACACACACATTATAAAGAAATCACATTAGGATTCTCTTTTTAAGCTGTTCCTTAAAACACTAGTGCTTAGGAAATCTATTGGAGGCAGAAGCAGTCAAGGGTAGCCTAGGGTTAGGGTTAGGCTTAGGGTTAGCTTTAGGGTAAGGCTTAGGGTACGGGTTCGGGGAGGGCTTCGGGTACGGCGTAGGGTATGGGTTAGGGTTAGGGTTAGGGTTAGTGTTAGGGTTAGGGCTCGGTTTAGGGTACGGGTTAGGATTAGGGTACGTGTTAGGGTTAGGGTAGGGGTTAGGGTTAGGGTACGCGTTAGTGTTAGGGTAGGGGTTAGGGTTAGGGTACGTGTTAGGGTTAGGTTAGTTACTAAACCTATCATACTCTCTAGATAAACATTAGCACGTAAAGGAATATTATTTGGGGGTCCAGCCATGGAGAAGAGTTTAGACACTAGGATAAGATAAGGAACACACCCATTATAAAGAAATCACATTAGGATTCTGTTTTTAAGCTGTTCCTTAAAACACTAGTGCTTAGGAAATCTATTGGAGGCAGAAGCAGTCAAGGGTAGCCTAGGGTTAGGGTTAGGCTTAGGGTTAGGCTTAGGGTACGGCTTAGGGTACGGGTTCGGGGAGGGCTTCGGGTACGGCGTAGGGTATGGGTTAGGGTTAGGGTTAGCGTTAGTGTTAGGATTAGGGCTCGGTTTAGGGTACGGGTTAGGATTAGGGTACGTGTTAGGGTTAGGGTAGGGGTTAGGGTTAGGGTACGCGTTAGGCTTAGGGTAGTTATTCAACCTATCCCACTCTCTAGATACCCCTTAGCACGTAAAGGAATATTATTTGGGGGTCCAGCCATGGAGAAGACTTTAGACACTAAGATAATATAAGGAACACACACATTATAAAGAAATCACATTAGGATTCTCTTTTTAAGCTGTTCCTTAAAACACTAGTGCTTAGGAAATCTATTGGAGGCAGAAGCAGTCAAGGGTAGCCTAGGGTTAGGGTTAGGCTTAGGGTTAGGCTTAGGGTACGGGTTCGGGGAGGGCTTCGGGTACGGCGTAGGGTATGGGTTAGGGTTAGGGTTAGGGTTAGTGTTAGGGTTAGGGCTCGGTTTAGGGTACGGGTTAGGATTAGGGTACGTGTTAGGGTTAGGGTAGGGGTTAGGGTTAGGGTACGCGTTAGGGTTAGGGTAGTTATTAAACCTGTCCCACTCTCTCGATAACCCTTAGCACGTAAAGGAATATTATTTAGGGGGTCCAGGCATGGAGAAGAGTTTCAAAACTAGGATTAGATAAGGAACACACCCATTATAAAGAAATCACTTTAGGATTCTCTTTTTAAGCTGTTCCTTAAAACACTAGTGCTTAGGAAATCTATTGGAGGCAGAAGCAGTCAAGGGTAGCCTAGGGTTAGGGTTAGGCTTAGGGTTAGGTTTAGGGTAAGGCTTAGGGTACGGGTTCGGGGAGGGCTTCGGGTACGGCGTAGGGTATGGGTTAGGGTTAGGGTTAGGGTTAGTGTTAGGGTTAGGGCTCGGTTTAGGGTACGGGTTAGGATTAGGGTACGTGTTAGGGTTAGGGTAGGGCTTAGCGTTAGGGTATGCATTAGGGTTAGGGTAGTTATTAAACCTATTCCACTCACTAGTTACCCCTTAGCACGTAAAGGAATATTATTTGGGGGTCCAGCCATGGAGAAGAGTTTAGACACTAAGATAATATAAGGAACACACACATTATAAAGAAATCACATTAGGATTCTCTTTTTAAGCTGTTCCTTAAAACACTAGTGCTTAGGAAATCTATTGGAGGCAGAAGCAGTCAAGAGTAGCCTAGGGTTACGGTTAGGCTTAGGGTTAGGCTTAGGGTACGGCTTAGGGTACGTGTTCGGGGAGGGCTTGGGGTACGGCGTAGGGTATGGGTTAGGGTTAGGGTTACAGTTAGTGTTAGGGTTAGGGCTCGGCTTAGGGTACGCTTTAGGATTAGGGTACGTGTTAGGGTTAGGGTAGGGTTTAGGGTTAGGTTACGCGTTAGGGTTAGGGTAGTTATTAAACCTATCCCACTCTGTAGATACCCCTTAGCACGTAAAGGAATATTATTTGGGGGTCCAGCCATGGAGAAGAGTTTAGACACTAAGATAATATAAGGAACACACACATTATAAAGAAATCACATTAGGATTCTCTTTTTAAGCTGTTCCTTAAAACACTAGTGCTTAGGAAATCTATTGGAGGCAGAAGCAGTCAAGGGTAGCCTAGGGTTAGGGTTAGGCTTAGGGTTAGGCTTATGGTACGGGTTCGGGGAGGGCTTCGGGTACGGCGTAGGGTATGGGTTAGGGTTAGGGTTATGGTTAGTGTTAGGGTTAGGGCTCGGTTTAGGGTACGGTTTAGGATTAGGGTACGTGTTAGGGTTAGGGTAGGGGTTAGGGTTAGGGTACGCGTTAGGCTTAGGGTAGTTATTAAACCTATCCCACTCTCTAGATACCCCTTAGCACGTAAAGGAATATTATTTGGGGGTCCAGGCATGGAGAAGAGTTTAGACACTAGGATAAGATAAGGAACACACCCATTATAAAGAAATCACATTAGGATTCTCGTTTTAAGCTGTTCCTTAAAACACTAGTGCTTAGGAAATCTATTGGATGCAGAAGCAGTCAAGGGTAGCCTAGGGTTGGGGTTAGGCTTAGGGTTAGGCTTAGGGTACGGCTTAGGGTACGTGTTCGGGGAGGGCTTCGGGTACGGCGTAGGGTATGGGTTAGGGTTAGGGTTAGGGTTAGTGTTAGGGTTAGGGCTCGGTTTAGGGTACGGGTTAGGATTAGGGTACGTGTTAGGGTTAGGGTAGGGGTTAGGTTTAGGGTACACGTTAGGGTTAGGTTAGTTATTAAACCTATCCCACTCTCTCGATACCCCTTAGCACATAAAGGAATATTATTTGGGGGTCCAGCCATGGAGAAGACTTTAGACACTAAGATAATATAAGGAACACACACATTATAAAGAAATCACATTAGGATTCTCTTTTTAAGCTGTTCCTTAAAACACTAGTACTTAGGAAATCTATTGGAGGCAGAAGCAGTCAAGGGTAGCCTAGGGTTAGGGTTAGGCTTAGGTTTAGGCTTAGGGTACGGCTTAGGGTACGTTTTCGGGGAGGGCTTCGGGTACGGCGTAGGGTATGGGTTAGGGTTAGGGTTAGGGTTAGTGTTAGGGTTAGGGCTCGGTTTAACTTACGGGTTAGGATTAGGGTACGTGTTAGGCTTAGGGTAGGGGTTAGGGTTAGGGTACGCGTTACGGTTAGGGTAGTGATTAAACCTATCCCACTCTCTAGATACCCCTTAGCACGTAAAGGAATATTATTTGGGGGTCCACCAATGGAGAAGAGTTTAGACACTAAGATAATATAAGGAACACACACATTATAAAGAAATCACATTAGTATTCTCTTTTTAAGCTGTTCCTTAAAACACTAGTGCTTAGGAAATCTATTGGAGGCAGAAGCAGTCAAGGGTAGCCTAGGGTTAGGGTTAGGCTTAGGGTTAGGCTTAGGGTACGGTTTAGGGTAGGGGTTCGGGGAGGGCTTCGGGTACGGCGTAGGGTATGGGTTAGGGTTAGGGTTAGGGTTACTGTTAGGGTTAGGGCTCGGTTTAGGGTACGGGTTAAGATTAGGGTACGTGTTAGGGTTAGGGTAGGGGTTAGGGATAGGGTACGCGTTAGGGTTAGGGTAGTTATTAAACCTGTCCCACTCTCTCGATAACCCTTAGCACGTAAAGGAATATTATTTAGGGGGTCCAGGCATGGAGAAGAGTTTCAAAACTAGGATTAGATAAGGAACACACCCATTATAAAGAAATCACTTTAGGATTCTCTTTTTAAGCTGTTCCTTAAAACACTAGTGCTTAGGAAATCTATTGGAGGCAGAAGCAGTCAAGGGTAGCCTAGGGTTAGGGTTAGGCTTAGGGTTAGCTTTAGGGTAAGGCTTAGGGTACGGGTTCGGGGAGGGCTTCGTGTACGGCGTAGGGTATGGGTTAGGGTTAGGGTTAGGGTTAGTGTTAGGGTTAGGGCTCGGTTTAGGGTACGGGTTAGGATTAGGGTACGTGTTAGGGTTAGGGTAGGGCTTAGCGTTAGGGTAT